>NC_086447.1:825561245-825826245 GCF_028390025.1 Pseudophryne corroboree
TTTCCAGTAGGGCCACACGTTATATGATTTTGGCAATGAAGGAGGCGTTACATTTAGCTGATACTACAGGTACCACTAAACAGGGTATTATGTGGGGTGTGAAAAAACTACCTATAGTTTTTCCTGAATCAGAAGAATTAAATGACGTGTGTGATGAAGCGTGGGTTGCCCCTGATAAAAAGCTGATAATTTCAAAGAAATTATTGGCATTATACCCTTTCCCGCCAGAGGTTAGGGAGCGCTGGGAAACACCTCCTAGGGTGGACAAGGCGCTAACACGCTTATCAAAACAAGTGGCGTTACCTTCTCCTGAGACGGCCGCACTTAAAGATCCATCAGATAGGAGGATGGAAAATATCCAAAAAAGTATATACACACATGCAGGTGTTATACTACGACCAGCTATAGCGACTGCCTGGATGTGCAGTGCTGGGGTAGTTTGGTCAGAGTCCCTGATTGAAAATATTGATACCCTGGACAGGGACAATATTTTACTGTCGTTAGAACAAATAAAGGATGCATTTCTTTATATGCGTGATGCACAGAGGGATATCTGCACACTGGCATCACGGGTAAGTGCTATGTCCATTTCGGCCAGAAGAGCTTTATGGACGCGACAGTGGACAGGCGATGCGGATTCAAAACGGCATATGGAAGTTTTGCCGTATAAAGGGGAGGAGTTATTTGGAGTCGGTCTATCAGATTTGGTGGCCACGGCTACAGCCGGGAAATCCACCTTTCTACCTCAAGTCACTCCCCAACAGAAAAAGGCACCGACTTTTCAACCGCAGCCCTTTCGTTCCTTTAAAAATAAGAGAGCAAAGGGCTATTCATATCTGCCACGAGGCAGAGGTCGAGGGAAGAAACAGCAACAGGCAGCTCCTTCCCAGGAACAGAAGCCCTCCCCGGCTTCTACAAAAGCCTCAGCATGACGCTGGGGCTTCTCAAGCGGACTCGGGGACGGTGGGAGGTCGTCTCAAAAATTACAGCGCGCAGTGGGCTCACTCGCAGGTAGATCCCTGGATCCTGCAGATAATATCTCAGGGGTACAGGTTGGAATTAGAGACAGATCCACCTCGCCGTTTCCTGAAGTCTGCTTTACCAACGTCCCCTTCCGAAAGGGAGACGGTTTTGGAAGCCATTCACAAGCTGTACTCTCAGCAGGTGATAGTCAAGGTACCTCTTCTACAACAAGGGAAGGGGTATTATTCCACTCTATTTGTGGTACCGAAGCCGGATGGCTCGGTAAGGCCTATTCTAAATCTGAAGTCCTTGAACCTGTACATAAAGAAGTTCAAGTTCAAGATGGAGTCACTCAGAGCAGTGATAGCGAACCTGGAAGAAGGGGACTTTATGGTATCCTTGGACATCAAGGATGCGTATCTCCACGTTCCAATTTACCCCTCACACCAGGGGTACCTCAGGTTCGTTGTACAAAACTGTCACTATCAGTTTCAGACGCTGCCGTTTGGTTTGTCCACGGCACCTCGGGTCTTTACAAAGGTAATGGCCGAGATGATGATTCTTCTTCGAAGAAAAGGCGTATTAATTATCCCATACTTGGACGATCTCCTAATAAGGGCAAGGTCCAGAGAACAGCTAGAGATGGGATTAGCAATATCTCAAGAGGTGCTAAAGCAGCACGGATGGATTCTGAATATTCCAAAATCCCAATTAATGCCGACAACTCGTCTGCTGTTCCTAGGGATGATTCTGGACACGGTTCAGAAAAAGGTTTTTCTTCCCGAGGAAAAAGCCAAGGAGTTATCCGACCTGGTCAGGAATCTCCTAAAACCAGGAAAGGTGTCTGTACATCAATGCACGCATCTTCAGATGCACCTGCGGATAACCCTGTCTCCAAGGACAAGGGTATCTCTTCTGTGGTGGTTGCAGAGGGCTCATCTATTGGAGGGCCGCAGATTCGGCATACAGGATTGGATCCTGGTGACCACGGACGCCAGCCTGAGAGGCTGGGGAGCAGTCACACAAGGAAGAAACTTCCAGGGAGTGTGGACGAGCCTGGAAACGTCTCTTCACATAAACATTCTGGAACTAAGAGCAATCTACAATGCTCTAAGCCAGGCGGAACCTCTGCTTCAAGGAAGACCGGTGTTGATCCAGTCGGACAACATCACGGCAGTCGCCCATGTAAACAGACAGGGCGGCACAAGAAGCAGGAGTGCAATGGCAGAAGCTGCCAGGATCCTTCGCTGGGCGGAGAATCACGTGATAGCACTGTCAGCAGTGTTCATCCCGGGAGTGGACAACTGGGAAGCAGACTTCCTCAGCAGACACGATCTTCACCCGGGAGAGTGGGGACTTCATCCAGAAGTTTTCCACATGCTAATAAACCGTTGGGAAAGACCAATGGTGGACATGATGGCGTCTCGCCTCAACAAAAAACTGGACAGGTATTGCGCCAGGTCAAGAGATCCGCAGGCAATAGCTGTGGACGCGCTGGTAACACCTTGGGTGTACCAGTCGGTGTATGTGTTTCCTCCTCTGCCTCTCATACCAAAGGTATTGAGAATCATACGGCAAAGCGGAGTAAGAACGATACTAGTGGCTCCGGATTGGCCAAGAAGGTCTTGGTACCCGGAACTTCAAGAGATGGTCACGGACGATCCGTGGCCTCTACCTCTAAGACAGGACCTGCTTCAGCAGGGACCGTGTCTATTCCAAGACTTACCGCGGCTGCGTTTGACGGCATGGCGGTTGAACGCCAGATCCTAAAAGGAAAAGGCATTCCAGAAGAAGTCATTCCTACCTTGATTAAGGCAAGAAAGGAAGTCACCGCGAAGCATTATCACCGCATTTGGCGGAAATATGTTGCGTGGTGCGAGGATCGGAGTGCTCCGACGGAGGAATTTCAACTGGGTCGTTTCCTACATTTCCTGCAATCAGGATTGTCTATGGGTCTCAAATTGGGATCTATTAAGGTTCAAATTTCGGCCCTGTCAATATTCTTCCAAAAAGAATTGGCCTCAGTTCCTGAGGTCCAGACTTTTGTCAAAGGAGTACTGCATATACAGCCTCCTGTGGTGCCTCCGGTGGCACCGTGGGATCTAAATGTAGTTTTAGATTTCCTCAAATCCCATTGGTTTGAACCACTGAAAAATGTGGATTTGAAATATCTCACATGGAAAGTGACTATGTTACTGGCCCTGGCGTCCGCCAGGAGAGTATCTGAACTGGCGGCTTTATCTTATAAAAGCCCTTATTTAATTTTCCATTCGGATAGGGCAGAGCTGCGGACGCGTCCGCATTTTCTCCCTAAGGTGGTATCAGCGTTTCACCTGAACCAGCCTATTGTAGTGCCTGCGGCTACAAGCGACTTGGAGGACTCCAAGTTGTTGGACGTTGTCAGAGCTTTAAAAATATACATTTCAAGGACGGCTGGAGTCAGAAAATCTGACTCGCTGTTTATACTGTATGCACCCAACAAGTTGGGTGCGCCTGCTTCTAAGCAGTCGATTGCTCGTTGGATTTGTAACACAATTCAACTTGCACATTCTGTGGCAGGCCTGCCACAGCCTAAATCTGTTAAGGCCCATTCCACAAGGAAGGTGGGCTCATCTTGGGCGGCTGCCCGAGGGGTCTCGGCATTACAACTCTGCCGAGCAGCTACGTGGTCAGGGGAGAACACGTTTGTAAAATTCTACAAATTTGATACCCTGGCAAAGGAGGACCTGGAGTTCTCTCATTCGGTGCTGCAGAGTCATCCGCACTCTCCCGCCCGTTTGGGAGCTTTGGTATAATCCCCATGGTCCTTTCAGGAACCCCAGCATCCACTAGGACGATAGAGAAAATAAGAATTTACTTACCGATAATTATATTTCTCGGAGTCCGTAGTGGATGCTGGGCGCCCATCCCAAGTGCGGATTATCTGCAATACTTGTACATAGTTATTGTTAACTAATTCGGGTTATTGTTTAGGGAGCCATCTTTCAGAGGCTCCTCTGTTATCATACTGTTAACTGGGTTTAGATCACAAGTTGTACGGTGTGATTGGTGTGGCTGGTATGAGTCTTACCCGGGATTCAAAATCCTCCCTTATTGTGTTCGCTCGTCCGGGCACAGTACCTAACTGGAGTCTGGAGGAGGGTCATGGGGGGAGGAGCCAGTGCACACCACCTGATCTGGAAAAGCTTTACTTTTTGTGCCCTGTCTCCTGCGGAGCCGCTATTCCCCATGGTCCTTTCAGGAACCCCAGCATCCACTACGGACTCCGAGAAATAGAATTATCGGTAAGTAAATTCTTATTATATATATATATATATATATATACACACACAGTATGTATATATATATATATATATATACACACATACATA
This sequence comes from Pseudophryne corroboree, assembly GCF_028390025.1. Taxonomy (NCBI): domain Eukaryota; kingdom Metazoa; phylum Chordata; class Amphibia; order Anura; family Myobatrachidae; genus Pseudophryne; species Pseudophryne corroboree. Next base: position 825,565,580 of record NC_086447.1, read on the forward strand.
TTGTATAAGTATATATTTGTTTTATGGTTTTAATGTTAGACTTCAGGGCTCCCCTGTTTTAAGTACCACGGGCCCCCCGAAGTCTTAATCCAGCTCTGTCCGGGCATACCACTGAAGGGGTTAAGGCAAATGCATTCCCTTCATGGGTTTGATAGTAACAGACAGACAGATAGCCAGGAAGACAGATAGATTACTATAAATCCTATTGAATATAGATATTACAAATAACTGCAGAGGTTTAGCGTTTTACAAGTTGTTCCCATACTGGAAGAAAAGCTCTTATCTATCTCTGCATCTTTAAATAAATAGATTCCATCTTGGTAAGTTTGGGATTTACAGTCTTTGCTCTTCTACGCATTTACCGAGACTTTCAATATAAATAATTCAGTACAGTATTCACAGGGTTTAATAAAAAATATAATTTGCTCAAACTACAAATCTCACAAATGCCATAGATCACATGGATTATATTATTACCAGCTGTAAGTTACAATATCTTTTTACATCATGATTTCTGAGCAAACAACATCTGAATAGCAACACAGGCCAGATTAATACGGCATAGTTTATTGTTCTGGATCTCAGACGCCCTGTTTTACTAGGAGGGATTTTTTTTCTTTAACATTTCTCTATTTTTTAGGTGAGGAACTTCATACATTCTATGCAGTTAATTGCAATTAGCAACAGAGCATATTTGAGTTCAGTGGTGTCCCCTGCAAACACTGTAGGTTTTCCTGTACTAAACATTTTACCCACGCTGACCTGAAATTGAGCTCTTCTGTAACGCTAGATTCCTTTTTTTTTTTTTTACTGCAGACTGCGTAGCCAGAAATGTGTGGGCCCCATAGCAATATTTTGAAAGGACCCCTGTCACAATGCTTCAAGAACGACACCTCTCCACAGCAGTTGTTCATTTTAATAACTGCCCTAGTTCATTCTCTGAACCATAGTAGAGCCTTATTTAATGTTATGCCCCATAGTAGTGCCCTATTTCATTTTGTGAACCATAGTAGTGCCCTGGTTCATATTATGTCACGTTATAAAGGTGCCAATACACATTATGCCACATATTACCCCAATTCATATTATGACATACAGCGTCTCCACCTCATGTTCTGCCACATTACACTTCCCAAGTTCATATTATGTAACATTATAATGCCCTCCCATTCATTTTATACTGTATTACAATGAGCAGGTCCAGGGGCATAACTAGATATAGTGCAGGCCCCAAGGCAAAAGTTTATAAGGGCTCCAATGTATCACCCAATGGTTAAATATGTATATAACACATGTAATTTTGGCAGGGAACATGGGCCCCCCTCAGCTCTGGGCCCCATAGCCCTTGAATGCACTTTTCCATTATTGTTTTTATATCAACAGCATTTTATCCCTTCCTGTTCCTTATGTGCCCATAAACCGGTTGCTCAGGCCGGCTCGCCATAATCATGTATGGCTGGATGTATGGTGAATGCTCTGGCAATATTTGAAAGATCTGGTTGTTTGAGACTTCGCCAAACAGCCAAATCCAGTTGCGTACAACTCTGAATTGGTATACGTTTAATTTGCCAGCTGTCGGGATCCCGACGGTCAGGATACCGATGCCGGAATCCCGACAGCTGGGAATACCGGAGCAACAGGACTATGAGTTGACTTAAAAAAATAAAAAATCTAAAAAGCTATTTAAAAAAAGAAACTATTTAATGGGTTCAGTAGGAAAAGCCGGCGCATGGGATCCCGACGTTCGAAATATTGATGTCTGGATCCCGATTGTGAAGAAGCCAACAGTGGTGAGTAAGGAGTTTTATACCCTCTCCACTACCTCCCTAACCCTATCCTCCCCCCTTAGTGCCTAATCCTAACCATCCCGCATAAGTGCCTAAACCAAACCCCTCGTCCCTGCTGCCAAAACCTAAGCCCCCTCCCCCCCACCCGCAGCCTAACCCTCACCTTCCGAGGGGGGTGCCTAACCCTAAACCCCCCACCCCGCACCCTAACTCTCCCGGGGGGGCAGCCTAACCATAACCCTCCCCCCGAACCTTAACCTTCCCCCCACACACAAACACAGACACACACACACGCGCAGCTTACCTATCCACCGCTGCAGTGTCAGGATGTTCAGCATCCCAGCTCTCGGTATTCCGGCACAGGAATGTGTACGTATTCGGGATGCCAGTGTCGGCATTCCGAATAGTGTAGAGATTCCGGTGTTGGCATTCTGACTGTCGGGATATCGACAGCCGGGATCCTGGCTGAATCCCTATTTCATTTGGGGTGCAAAAAGCAATGAAATAGTTGATTTGGGGGTAAATAATAATAATAATGATTTGTGTGTTTCATCCATACACAACTTCAACAGGAGGTTGCCTGGGCAAAACAACTGTCTGCACATGGCATTCTTTCTGAGCAATCACTATGTTTTGTTCCTTGGTCCTAATTCAAGGTTGACTGCAAAACAACATTTTCCTCTAATGGACAAAACCATATGCACTGCAGGTGGGGCAGATAGTGGTTGTTTTGCAATCAACCTTGAATTAGGCCCATAAAACTTTACCTAGTGACTTTCTAGTAGAGATGAGCGGGTTCGGTTTTACTCGGATTTACTCGGATCTTCTTATTGGCTCTCGGATGTCACGTGTTTTGGTTAGCCAATAAGAAAAATCCGGAAAATCTGTACTGGCGTTAATTCTGGTGTTAAGAACCGAGTAAATCCAAACCCGCTCATCTCTACTTTTTAGTAACAAAATGTAATTTCAGAAAATTAGCTATGTAAAGCTATGTAATACTGCCCACCGTAAGCTTTTCATCAAATAAAATATTTCCCTTAATTAAATTTTATTTAATTGTAAAACATTGCCCGGTAAAAGTCAGGATGGGAATATTTTCCAATAGAAATGAAAAATGATAAATAAATCAGATATCTATCTGTCTATCTATCTATCTATCTATCTATCTATCTATCTATCTATCTATCTATCTATCTATCTATCTACTCTTCTAGGGTTCAGATCACTCTGGTCCCAGTTGTTGGTGCAGTTACAAATTGGTGAGATTTCAGAGGCAGCATCCTTACATGCAGTACATATAAAACACATCAGTAATGGACCTTAAACATGCTTGCACGGGTCTGTGCTGATGGTATCCCACAGTAAAATGGGGAGATTAGATGTGCAAGCTGATTTTCTGCCATATGTTAATATAGTCTGTAACAGCACAAAAAAAGGTGTCCTTAGTTCTGATGATAAAACAGCCTGATGAATAGCTAGTGCACTGGTGATATTAGATGTCACTTATAATATAAGACCGTGCTTCTCACTAATCCAGCATCTCAGAGAGTCAAAGGCATTTTAATCACCAACAGAATATTGGGCTTAATGCATTATGAGATGCACCACCATTCCAATCAGTGGTCCTTCTGTTTGCTTATTTTGCTCACTCGACTCTGTCACCTGTAATGAATGTAATCAGAAGAGCATGCATAGCAGATTTTCATGATTCTATACGATTTTTCAATATTTGAAAGCACGAGTTAAATTATCACTGTACCTGTGTTCTATGTGTTTATGCCTGAGCCATATCATCTAATCAAAGCATACACAGGAGAGGAAGTATTGAATAATAATGCTTGTAGGCTGCGAGCGAAAACAGAGGTCAGGAGCTTCAGAATTAATTTGCATGCCATTAAACAGGGCGCACAGGTGCAGGAATTAAAAGGTTCCATTCTTGCTATATAATGTTCATTAAAAATTCCAATCCAAATTGCCTTCTTATAGAAATGAAATCCTACACTCAATTCTGGTTGGGGAAATAGCCTACTGGGATCTAATTACCAGAATCTAATCACAATCTTTTAAATACTTATACTTTTATATATTTTTTTCAGCATTCACAAAGCTGCCTTTGATAAGTTATCTCCACATCAGGAAGAACAAAGTACAGAGCTAAATGCTACCGCTCTACAGTTACTTAACTGTGCAAACCTTACCAGACATCTAGGGCCAAATGTAATAGAGTGAGAGTTTCAGAAAGTGAGAGATTTGGTAAGGTTTTTCAGGTTTTTTTTTTAAAGTGCCAATCATTTACACTGCAAAACCAAGTTGATCTTGTGTCTAAATGATTGCCACTTTAAAAAAAAACCTGCAAAACCTTATCTCTCACTTTTTGAAACTCTCACTCTATTACATTTGGCCCCTAGTCTGTTATGTACTCTTAGTACTCTGCAGTTTTTATGGACTCTAATGGGGTGTTGCTGGTTTTTTTCTTTATAATCAAAAGATTGCGGTGCTATTTGTGTCCTGACATTTAATAAATCAAAAATGAATATACAGGTATCTGCAAAAACTTGGGCCGCTCAGGTCAAATTGCACTGATTCTGTAAGTGAAAAACATTTAATGCAAACTATGCAGGGTAACAATGCTCTGTAAAAATGAGCTGAGTTTGTGATTAAAGCTGCTATTAATGACTTACAGTTTGCTTCCTGTAGTTACCATGACAACCATAGTCACATGACAAAGGATTTAGGGCAGTGGTTCCCAAACTTATTTGAATCACGGCGCTCTAGAGCATCAGAATTATTTTCCACGGGGCCCCGTAGGCCAAAAGTTTCTTATTGAGAAATTTAGAAAGAAATATTAAATGAAGTAAATTGTGTTTATATGTCATCCTCAAGTGCCATTGTGTGGTGAGGGACAGGATTTGCTTCTGTTTGTCCACAAATTTTATGATTGGCAGCCAACAGCACTGGCTTTGCCTATTACATGACCCATAAATAATTTGAATTGCTCCTGGACCACCAATCCAGGGCACCCCTGCAAGTGCCTAGGCACACAATTTGAGAACAACATAGGGGCGGCAGAACTCAGGTGGCATTGGATCCCATCCCAGGGGTTTTATACCTGATTAGAATTTCTTATAGCCTGCTATCTGCGGCAATAAAAGAAAAATGACCATTGGCAGAAATGTACTAAGAATCTCATGCAGGGCAAGGGGCCCCGAAAGGAGTCTGACCCTGCGATGTGAAAGAAGAGAAAAATGGTCGCAAAAGCAATTCTTTCACATCTACGTTAGGAGCCAGGGCCATTCTGCTTCACATTCTGGTGCTTGGTAAATCCCATGGCGGTTGCATTTGGGGACGAGAATGAAGGGACATCTGGGGGATACCTAATATTTGGGGGTACCCCTCTCCCAAAAACAGACATTTTCACAGACTATCCCACAAAAATAATAATGATAAGAAGACTCCTTTTTCTTATGTCGCATGACCATCAAGGAGTCTTGAGACTGATTGGCTGTTACTCAGAGATCTGGATACAGTTTTTGAGAAAGTATTAGAAACCAATGCTTTTGTATAGCTGTGTCCTCATTCACAAAGTGCTTTTGCGCTATATGACGTGAGTTTCTTGGCGCTGCCAAATGTAGCAATTCGTAATTTTTCCTGAATTTTGTATCTTACTCATTTTGTAGCCGCATATAAAGTGGCATACAGTTTACTAGCGACATGTGTTTAGTACTATGGGGGTCATTCCGAGTTGATCGTAGCCCTGCAAAATTTTGCAGGGCTACGATCATGTCCATAGACATGCGGGGGGACGCCCAGCACAGAGCTATCCCGCCCCGCATGTCAGTGCCGCCCCTCCCCTTGCAGAAGTGCCAAAGCATCGCACAGCGGCAATGCTTTTGCACTTTAGGAGTAGCTCCCGGCCAGCGCAGCTTTAGCGTACAGTCCGTCCACGCCTGCGTTGGCCGGTCTGCACCCAAGAAACGGCGGCCAAATGGCGCCGTTCTGCCCCCCCGCCCAGCGACCGCCTCTGCCTGTCAATCAGGCAGAGGCGATCGTAGCGCAACCGGCGCATGCGTACTTCTGACCCGATCGCGACGCTGCGATAAACTGCAGCATACGATCGGGTCAGAATGACCCCCTTTGTCTCAAAGTAATTGGTTTTAAATTGTAGCTTAAGCAAAATGATATGTAGTGCAAGGGACGGCGCAAAATGATATGTAGTGCAAGGGACGGCGCAAAATGATATGTAGTGCAAGGGACGGCGCAGGTCACTTGTACCAGAACTGTCTTTTGACTTTTTAGTCAGATTAGTGACCGAGTCACCCATGAAATACCAGGCAGTATCAGTATTGAATGTACCCTTGCACTGTACTTTTGTTGCATAAGTGACACAATAAGACGTATATTTTGAGAAAAAGACGCTGGAGGGATGCTTGGCGCAGATAAGTCACAAAGTCCATGGTGCAATATGAGGATAGCTGTAGTGTGTGTGGTCACATTTGTACGAGATGATCTTTTTTGCAAGGGTAGCCATCTAAGGACCCGATTCAGACCTGATCGCTGTTGTGCGAAGTCGCACAGCGGGTGACTGCGCATGTCTATGCACCGCAATGCGCAGGAGCATCGCCAAACAGTGACAGGATGATGCGAAAATTTTGATCGCTAGGCGTTTGCAAGGTGATTGCCAGGAAGAGGACATTTGTGGGTGGTAACTGCCCGTTTTCAGGGAGTGTCAGGAAAAACTCAGGCGTTCCCAAGTGTTTTCAGGGCGGGTGTGTGATGTCAGCTCCGGCCCCAATCAGCCTGTTTGTATAGCACTGTTGGAGTAAGTCTAGGGCTACGCACAGGCTGCACAGATTGGAAAACTCATTCGATGGTGAATGAATTGCAAACGGATTTGCAGCTGTCCGCTGTCTGGCGGAATTTTCCCACAGCAAACACTTGCACAGGGCGGGTTTTCCCTCTCTATGGGCGGCGGCTATCTGATCTCAGACAGCTGTAAAAACTGACAGCAGCCATTAGGTCTGAATCGGGCCCTAAATCTGCTACATGGATTGTTTTTTTGAAATGGAGAACTGAGCAGTTGGAGAATATCCTGGAACCAGTGGCATATCTATAATGGATGTACACCCTGCATAAATATATTATACTCACCCCGTAGAGGCACACATTGGTGCTGCAGAAGTCACAGGAAAAATGTCCCAGCAGCCATTTTCCTGAAGATTTGCACATGCGCAATAGAAAAGTCACAGAGAATATGGCATAGGACATGCATGAGTTCACTGCACCACGAGAGTGTAGGACATACTTGCCTATTTTTGAAAAAGCATTTCAGGGAGATTGAGAAAATAACACCAATCAGCTCAGATGTGGACTGCTACATCTGAAAGTTGTGTCAGGGGGACGCACATTGGTCCCCTACTCACTTAAACCGCCCCAGCCAGGAACATATCACTATCAGCTTCATGTTACATGATACAAAACTGTTTAATAAAATCTGTGTAGGATTGCATCTCTAAACCTAAATATTTCTGCATATGTTAATGCACAAGTACTATTTATTTCATGAGTTTAAAAAAAGAAATAAGAAATAAAAGTAAATGTGAGTGTCATACAAATGTCTGCAAATCGGTACCTGGGGCCTAATTCAGATCTGATCGCAGTAGCAAATGTGTTAGCTAATGGTCAAAACCATGTGCACTGCAGGTGGGACAGATGTAAAATGTGCAGAGAAAGATTAGATTTGGGTGGGGTGTGTTCAAACAGAAATCTAAATTGCAGTGTACAAATAAAGCAGCCAGTATTTACCCTGCACAGAAACAATATAACCCACCCAAATCTAACTCTCTCTGCATATGTTATATCTGCCCCCCCCCCCCACCCTTGCAGTGCACATGGTTTTGACGATTAGCTAACAAATTTTCTGCTGCGATCAGATCTGAATGACCCCCTTAGTAATGTTCTCTGGCAAAAATCACAGCTTTCAAACAAACCTTGTAACTAGCAAAAAATCTTTATATCCTTGCTAGTAGGTCAGAACAGTTCAGGTATTCTTGCATGCAGTGGATGTTTGAGATCTCTCCTCCGATATTCAATGATATTCAAGTAAGGAACTGTGAAGGCCATTCCAAGACCTCTTTTTTTCTGAAACTTTTTCATGTTTGACCGTGAGATATGCTGTGGATAGTTATCCAACATCTTTTCAGCTTTCCATTTCTTTTGTAACCATGACAATAGCTTCTGGGATTTCCTAATATTTAGGAAAATTCTTTCTTCCGTCACCTCGGATAACATTTCCAGGGCTACCACCTGACACACCATCCCAAAGCATACTAGAATCCCCCATGGGGCTTAATGGTTGATAAGGGACTCCTTTTCTTCAGATACTTCAGCTGTTTTGTTCCAAATGTATTAATTTTCTGGTTGTTGCCAAAGTAACATTGTTTTTTTTAGTCAACATCACTTTGTTTTCACAAGCAGGACCCTCCGCCCTCGTTTTCCTCACCCTGCTGTATGCTTGTTTCTATAGTGCACTCCCACTCACATTCAGTCACTGACTGCAATCTCAATGTTTGATTCTTCTCCTTTTACTGTATGTGTTAACTTTTTCATGTTGCATTGATTGTGTATATTTTTGTAATTTTCCGACACCATGGACACTTGGTGGTGCCATATACATAAAATAAAATAATAATAATAATAATTATGATGTTTCTGTTTATCTAGACATTGGTTTGCATACTTCATAGGAAAGTTTCCTTTGGTCAACTCTGACATGCAGATAATTTGTGTGTAAGCAATGCTGTACTATGGATATTTCATTCTCAACTGAATTTTTCTTTGTGATACTTTCCACTGATATATGGATGGTGCTTTGAAAGATCAGTTTACTACGAGAAACGTTTTTCAATCTTCCAGATATTCTGTTGATTTCAACAATTATTCAAAATGTCAATTTCTTAAGTATGTGTCAATTCTCAACTGGAAACACTTACATGTCTGGCATACTATAGCCTTCTCCTGTTTTGTGACCAAAAAGGCTCTGGTTAGCAGCTTAAAAGAGACAATGGTTGCAGAGACTGGACACACCTTTCTGAGAGGTTAAACAGGTCACGGTATTTATTCAATTCTGAAATTTTCTTTATCTTTCTTAATTTAAGGTCTAACAAATCATTCTGATTTTGCAGTTTTAAAGAAGAAAAGGTGATGATTATTATACTGAAAAGATACACACACTTTTACGTGTCACATTTTATTTTTTTTCTTCAGTCTATTAAAATCAGCAAATGAATATAATTTGTGTATCAGAAAATGTTTTGGTTCCACTTGCAAATTCAGTAAAATGTATAATTTACCCATGGGTGCCCACACTTTGCATACAATTGCAATTTATACAAACAAATATGGATAGATTATCCGATACTCACTAGCTCTTTGCACCCTTCAACTCCCTTCTTCATCCTCCCATTCCTTCTCCCCCTCTGCCCTTGATTTCACAACCCACTTCACATTCAAGAGTGATACCATCCTCAACATCTCATCTTTCCATCCTTCCTATCCCTCAACTACAACACCTGTCACCTTATTCCCCTTCCCCACCCCCTTTATCCTCTACTGTCAGTGGTCCCGAATGATCCATCCAAGGGCCCTTCCTCTCCTACCTTTACATCTCCTCCCTTGGTGAACTCATCAGCTCCTTTAGTCTTCACTGACACCTGTACAATATTCAAATATACCTTTCCTCCCCAGATCTCTCTCATGTTTCTTCCTACCTCTTTGTCACCTCTACCTGGATTTAATTTTCTCAAATTAAATTAAATATGTCCAAAACAGAACCCATTGTCTTCCCCTTTTCCAGGTCCCTATCCTCTCTCTCTTCATTGACATCTCAGTCCTAGCTGTTCCCCAAGTTTGCTACCTGAGTGTACTCAACACCTCCCTATCCCCTATCCTTCACCACACACATTCAATCTAAATCTCATTTCTGCCTTTTCCATCTCCAAAACATCTCTAAAATCAAGCCCTTTCTTACTGATTATGCCACCAAAATACTTGTCCACGCAGTCATCCTCTCGTGCTTCGACTACTGTAATAGCCTCCCACATACTCGCCTTTCTCCACTTCAATCCATCATGAATGCTGCAAGTCTAATTTTTCTGTCTTAGTTCTGTGTCTGACTCCCCACTCTGCAACTTGCTTCACTGTCTTCCCACCTCCCTCAGAATCGAGTTCAAACTCCTGACCCTCACTTACAAAGAACTCACACTGCCCACTTTGTACATATCCAACCTAATTTCTGTCCACACTCCTTGCCAATCCCTCCACTCTTCCTGCCTCTACTTAACCCTAGTTACCTTTTCTCAAGCTTGCCTCCAAATTATTTCCCATTCTGTGGAAATCACTCATATGCTTAGTCAGATTTTCTTGGTATCTCGCAGCTTCAAGCATTTACTCAAAACTCACCTCTTCATAAAAGCCTATCACCCCTCCACTTAAATCTCCATATTTCTCTCCTATGTCCTACACTTCTCCCTAGTTTATTCTCCAACTGTTCTCTCCATCATTTAGCATGCAAGCTTTCATGGTCAGGGCACCCGTCGTCATCATGTTGCTCCTCATCCTTTTCCTTGCTTTTGGTATGCCTGTCCCTGGTCTCCTAATCCCATTCAGCAATTCTGACTCTGTGTGCTCGCACTTCACTCGATACAGGCTCATTTAGTGTTTAACCTTCTCTACCTTTGACTTTTCTCCACTTGCCCACCAAAATACAGCGAGTCCCCAACCCTTGTCGCTAGTCATGTCTTACCTACAGTAGATTGCCCTGTACTGTCCAATGATGTGTCATTTTACAGTTACTCCACCACTGATGTGTCATGTTTTACTAATATACCCCAAATATAGCTGCATAAAGTTTGTGGTGCCTTAAAAATAAAGGATAATAATAACGATGATAGATACAGTAGATAAAAGTTTAGTAAAAACAGGATTTTGATACCTACCGGTAAATTCTTTTCTCCTAGTCCGTAGAGGATGCTGGGGTCCACTTCATGACCATGGGGGGTATAGACGGTTCCGCAGGAGCCATGGGCACTCTTAAGACTTTTCAATGGGTGTGAACTGGCTCCTCCCTCTATGCCCCTCCTCCAGACCTCAGTTATAGGAACTGTGCCCAGGGAGACGGACATTTCGAGGAAAGGATTTACTTTAAACTAGTGGTGAGATACATACCAGCTCACACCTCAACCATGCCGCACAACATGGCATTCAACAGAACACACGCCAACAGGCATGAACCAATTACAGCAACATGCTGAAACTAATATAACACAACTTGTGTAACTCTAATAACAAAACTGCAGGTAAAGTACGCACTGGGACGGGCGCCCAGCATCCTCTACGGACTAGGAGAAAAGGATTTACCGGTAGGTATCAAAATCCTGTTTTCTCATATGTCCTAGAGGATGCTGGGGTCCACTTCATGACCTTGGGGTTTATACCAAAGCTCCAGTACGGGCGGGAGAGTGCGGATGATCCTGCAGCACCGATTGACCGAACTTGAGGTCTTCATCGGGCAAGGTGTCAAACTTGTAGAATTTAGCAAATGTGTTTGACCCCGACCAAGTAGCTGCTCGGCAAAGTTGCAATGCCGAGACCACCCGGGCAGCCGCCCAGGATGAGCCCACCTTCCTAGCGGAATGGGCCTTCACCGACGTCGGTAACGGCAATCCAGCCTTAGTATGAGCGTGCTGAATCGTACTTCTGATCCAACGCGCAATAGTCTGCTTGGAAGCAGTACACCAAATCTTGTTGGGAGCATACAGGACAAACATAGACTCTGTTTTCCGTATTCGAGCTGTTCTAGCAACATAAATCTTCAAAGCCCTAACCACATCTAGAGACTTTGACTCAGTGAACGTATCAGTAACTACTGGCACCACAATAGGTTGGTTTATGTGGAAAGATGAAACCACCTTCGGAAGAAAATGTTGATGAGTCCTCAACTCTGCCCTATCTTCATGGAAGATCAGGTAAGGTCTCTTGTGAGACAAGGCCCCAATTCAGACTCCCGCCGTGCGGATGCCAATGTCAAAAGCATTACCACTTTCCAAGTGAGAAACTTCAACTCTATCTCTTGTAGAGGCTCAAACCAATCTGATTGAAGGAACTGCAACACCACGTTAAGGTCCCATGGTGCCACTGGAGGCACAAATGGAGGCTGGATGTGCAGAACCCCTTTCACGAAGGTCTGAACCTCTGGAAGAGAGGCCAATTGTTTTTGGAAGAACACTGACAAGGCCGAAATCTGTACCTTGATTGATCCCAATCGTAGGCCCGCCTCCACACCAGCCTGCAGAAAATGGAGAAAACATCACAACTCAAACTCTTCCATAGGAGCCTTCTTGGATTCACACCGAGACACATATTTTCTCCAAATACGGTGGTAATGTTTCGACATTACTCCTTTCCGAGCCTGAATAAGGGTTGTGATGACTTCCTTGGGAACACCCTTTCGGGCTAGGATCCGGCGCTCAGCAGCCATGCCGTCAAACGTACCCGCGGTAAGTCTTGATACACGCACGGCCCCTGCTGCAGGAGGTCCTCTCGAAGAGGAAGAGGCCGAGGATCTTCTATGAGCAACTCCTGAAGATCTGGGTACCAAGCCCTCCTTGGCCAGTCTGGGGCAATGAAGATTACTTGAACTCTTGTTCGTCTTATGATCCTGAGCACTTTTGGGATCAGCGGAAGTGGAGGGAAGACATACACCGACCGGAACACCCACTGGGCCACCAGTGCATCCACTGCTATTGCTTGAGGGCCCTAAGCAGCCGCCTTGGTTGCCTTGTGGTAAATCCTCCTCTGGCCTCACCATATATGTTCAATACATATATATATATATATATATATATATACACACACACACACACACATTACACACATATATATACATATGGGTCTGGTATGATATACCTGCAGACAAGATGCCGGCTGTCAGTATACAGACAGTGGCATCCCATCTGCTGGAATGCCGGCATCGAGTCCCCTTGCGGGCCCAGTTGGACCCACCAATCAAGTGGGAATTAGGGGTGGGTGTTGGGATGGCAGCCGTCGGCAAAATATCGGCTGTCGTAATCTCAGCTTCGGTCTCCTGAACGCTGGGATCCTGACCACCGGCATTTTGTCTGCAACCCATATATATATATATATATATATATATATATATATATATATACACACACAGGTTAAGTATCCCTTATCCAAAATTTTTGGGTCCCCTACTGGGATAATTACATATATATATATATATATATATATATATATATATATATATTATAGATACATAATATAATATACATATATATGTGTCATTACCTCAGTAGGTGAACCAAAAATGTGTGATTTTGAATATATATATATATATATATATATAAACCAGACGAATCCCGGCACTCAGGACTTACAGATCCTTGCTCCAGTGCTCTCCCTGCGGGTATATAACAAACCCACTGGTATACAGCAATAGAGGGACGAGCAGCACTCAGAGACTGAACAAACTGTTCAGTTCCTGAGTGCCGCCCGACCTTTTGTTGCTGTATGTGTGTATATATATATATATATATATATATACATACATATATATATATATTACTAAAACATGGACCGGCACTCACACAGCTCCAAACAATTGCCCAGGTGCCCTCTGAGATGGTATTGAATATGTAAAAAGGCGATGAAGCATTCAGCGGCACTAAGGGTCTTGATCAAAAAACAACTGTATTGAAAAATTCACAGCATAAAGCCCAACGTTTCGGGACTGGCACGTCCCTTACCTTGACAAAGGGACGTGCCAGTCCCGAAACGTTGGGCTTTATGCTGTGAATTTTTCAATACAGTTGTTTTTGATCAAAACCCTGAGTGCCGCTGAATGCTTCATCGCCTTTATATATATATATATATATATATATATAGTCTGGATGACCGCTTGTTTGGAATATTTCCATTCGTATTTCATTGGCAGGGATATTTGTATTGTTTTGCGTAACATGAAAATAAAGGACAAAGTTGGTGACATACTGTATTTTATTTGCAAATCAATGAGTTGGCATTACAAGTAGAAGTTGCTATGCTAAGCAAAGCTGTGCATCAGGGAGAGATGAATGCAGGTGCAATTTAATTATGCATAGCAAAGTTTGAGAAGCTTTTGATTTCCACAAGTAATAAGCACTGATCATACTCTCTAATGTAATAATTACTAATGTTCACTTGCATATATTTCCGCTATTCCCCAGCTGCAGATGATACGAGTACCTAGCAAAAGCCACTGGGTTAAAGCTGTTACATTTTTTATTTGATAAAGTCTCCCATTAAGTTACAGTAAGTTGGAGTTCATTCAGTAATCATTTCCTAACTTTTGTAAATAGATCACTGCATGCTTTTCTGTGTTCCTGCCAAATGCATAACACATCTGACATCCTCATAGACATAGTGGCATGGTCTCAGCAGAGCCAGATGTGACTAGAAGGGAGCTGCTTATAAAGGCGCAGCAGTGGTTACTTAATACGACTGGCCTGTTCAGCTAAAGTACCTCTTTTTTCTGAAAGGTCTCTAAAGTACTATTAAACTTTAAGAGGCATCCTTTGTAGTAGCCACAAACAAATGTTCATGGTTATTTAACAAATGAGCAGCATAACAAACAGGAGACTACTGCAACAAAATTGTTAAGACGTTGGAAGTATAAATTTAGTTTCACATAGATGTGTACAAATTAGGGGTGAGTGTCAGGCCATTTTTTCGGGGATTGTGTTTTGGTTTCGTATGTGGATCTACTTCATCTTTTGGATCTGTATTGGTTTGCCAAAACCGCCCTTGCGGGTTGTGGTTTTGGATCTGGATTTTTTTTTTTTTAAATCATAAAAATAGCTAAAATAACAGAATTTGGGGTGTTTATGTTCCTACAGTATTATTATCCTCAATAACATTCATCTCCACTCATTTCCAGTCTATTCTGAACACCTCACAGCTCACAATATTGTTTTTACCTAGTTTTTAGGCCAAAAGGTTGCACCGAGGTAGCTGGATGACTAAGCTAAGTGACAGCAGTGGGTAGCAAACAGGTGGCAGTTAACAATATACAGTAGTTTTAAATGCTGTAATCATCTGTTAAAATTATTTTAAAATTAGGATCAAGTTTTTCTGTTCCTCAAAGATATTTCTAACATGCAGAAGGTTAGTTATATTAATTTAATGTAAATTTAGTTAATTTATTATTATTATTATTATTAATAATAATATTAATTTGAATTAATCACAATGTGGTGATAAGAAGAATTATGAAAATAGGACAATCATTTATAACATAAGAATATGAGCTACGGACACAGCACAATGGGAGTATACAGCACAATAAATAAATTAAAAAAAGATGTATTTTATTTTGGGTGGACTGACAGAACAGCGGAGCAGCTGCAGTCCCTGGATGTATACTGGAATGACACAGCACAAAATATTAATTGAAATCAAAATATATATATTATTTTTTTATATCACACACAAATGAGTCAAAAATATGTAGGGAGTGCTTGCAAAAGTGCAGGCATGTCATTGTTGTTTTCAGGGCGTGTATCTGCCACGAGCTACGAGCACTTACGTACAAAAACATGGCACCTGCGCTGCTACTGCCAGGTCCAGACTACGTAGCTATAGGCTTACCCTATATGTTCCTCGTTTTTTTTCCCATATACTGTAAGCCGTGAATGAATTTGTGATAGCTCCGGTGGGCAATTTCTTTTCTAGATGGCAGCTTCACGTATCATTTATTTAGCCTAGAAAATTGCAATTGCATTTGTGTACAAACATGAATTAGGCCCAAAGTACTTTCTAAATACAGCAACAGCAAAATGTTAAATTTTAAAAGTTTACCTACAGTATTTGGGAATGTAACCGCCCTGGTAGCTGCTCTGTAACTTTCCCAAGGCTTCGTTTCTTCCTTATTATTATAGCTGATATACCAGGTTCAGTAGCTCATTTATGTGTCAAGTACAAGTATACAATATACCGTACATTGGGAATGGTATACCAAATGCAATGTCTGTATATCCTATTATTATTCATTTTCTTTCATAAAACGAATAAAAGATTCTGATGTTAATGTTAAAATGTTCCGCAGAGCAGCAATACCTGTGTGACAGTAATCTCCCCATTACTTATGCTGCACAGTGAGATGCACAATCCCTATGAAACACCAATACCGGGGGCACGGTAAGACAAGAGGGGGCTTGTTAGCAGTTTTCGTGATCAGTGTCGGACTGGTCATCCTAAGACAAAAAGGTTATTATTTAGTAAATGTAATAATTTCTGGAACAAAACTGCCTACTAGGATATTACGGGGGTCTTTGATGTCCTACTGAGTCACAGAGAATCTATGATGTCAAGTTTAAAAGTTTTATTGCTTTTGAAATTATTACGGGCGATAAGAAATGTAATTATCCGCAATGAAATTACAGACACTCTGCTTCTTCAGTTATTTATGTATCAGGGATGGAGTGAGAGCGTAAGGGGACCATATATCAGGAAGGTATAGGGGCAATTTTGGGGATCAGCAATTCGACGATTCCGACCAAAAACTAATCGGGATCGGTGAGTGTAGATTTTGCCAATTGCCCAATGGATTGGCAATCATCAATGTCCGTTGATCTGCTTTTTTGATTGGCATTGTAGAGTCGCACGGCTGATATATGACCCACATAGAAACATAGAATTTGACGGCAGATAAGTACCACTTGGCCCAACTAGTCTGCCTCTTTTAAATTAGTTATAGTGTTATAATTAAATTAGTTATAGTTATTAGTTATAGTGATCAGGAGAGGGTAGTAACATGCACCTGGCAAGCACGTTTTAGGAAGTTGTTAATCAATCATTTTAGAGGCTGATTTAGGATCTTCATTGATATTTGCAAATCATCACTTTTCACAGAGGTAATGGATGAATAATTGGAGGTATATATAATTACACATAATATGGTGTCCTGGCTAATAGTTTACAGTATACTGACAGCAATGCCCCATACTTCCAGGCTATAACCTATTCTGCATGCTGTATATACAGTAGGCATTTTGATCCTACAGTAACATAATAAAGGGACAACAAACTGTTTTACAAATATTTTTGATCAGGTTTTAAAAATCAAACATCTAAACTACTAGAGTAGATGATTCAGAAAAAGGAGTTGATTTGTGCCTCGGCAAAACCACGTTGCACTTGCAGATGTGGCAGATTCTCTTGGCCGCCTACAACAGAGCATCAGTGGGAGGTCCAAGGGGGACCCACAGCCCCATCCCCACTATACAGCGCCAGTTTTCCCAGCACTGTATAGCGGGGATGGGGTCAGAGCCACGATGATGCAATCATGATGTCACACCCTCAAACAGCCCAACTTCCTATTGGCCATGCCCCCTATGCACCGACCAGACTGCCCCCTCCTGGAGGGGGCAGCAAAGTAGGTGAGTATGGACAAAATAATACTTTCAGTGAGGAAAGCAGTCAGGATAGTCAAAAACATTTGAAAATCAAGAAACCCATCACAACTGTTTTTCTGCTGTTTTCAGCGCTGAAGATTATTGTACAGGTACATACAACGATCAATACCCATTCTGTACTGTGGTGCATTGGCTGAATTGAAATGATAATCATTCAGTGTATGGACCGTGTCAGAGTTGAGAGGGACATGTCATAAGTGAACTGTAAATTGTGGTTTAAACATAATGGGGCAGATGTATTAACCTGGAGAAGGCATAAGGAAGTGATAAACCACTGATATGTGCAAGGTGATAAAGGCACCAGCCAATCAGCTCCAATATCTAAATTAACAGTTAGGATCTGATTGGCTGGTGCATTTATCATCTTGCACATATCACTGGTTTATCACTTCCTTATGCCTTCTCCAGGTTAATACATCTGCCCCATAGTTCTCCTATAGAACAGAAGACAGTTTGCCTTTCGTGGGTTAACACACAAGGCTATGAGTGGTTTGTATGAGATCACATGAGTTATTTTAGCAAGTTAGATTTTTTAGGGGTGGGTTTATAGATTAAGTGTTTACGGTTTGGCTCACATGGTATAGAATTTGCCCATAAGAACCTGCTGCATCTCCCCTCCAGTGGAGAGTTTAAAAGTAAGTGTGTGTGTGTGTGTGTGTGTGTGTGTGTGTGTGTGTGTGTGTGTGTGTTATATACACAGTAAATAGGTGTAAGTGAGATATTATTTATAGAGAGAGAGAGAGCATATATATATACAGAAACCCTGTCTCTATATATGCCATACCCAAGAAGGTATCAATCATGTACTGTATGCTCTTACATATAATAATTTCTTACAAATCCACTTGATCACTTTTGTTGTGCACCTTCATCTGAAGTATTTCACCATTGAGCACCTGTTTTTCATTTATATTTACACATCTTTACACTTGGAAAACAAAGTTTATCAAGGACGACTGTTACCTTAAAAACGGATGGAGGTGATTTATAACTATTTGGTTCAGTATATTATTACGCACTGTACGTGCACATACTGTCGGGTGCAAAGTATCGCCGGGGGGGGGGGGGGGCTATCTAATTAGCCCTGATAAGCCGGCACGTGCCGTGGCTTATCGGGGATTTTGTTTCACGTGCCTCTGGCAGGCGAAGCAAAGTCCCCGATAACAGTCCCATTTTCATCCAAAAACGAGGCTTTTTCACCCAAAAACACACAGGTTTCGCTGAACCTGTGTGTTTACGGGTGAAAATGCTCTTTTTAACGGACGAGCTAATCGAATAGCCCGACTGCAAAAACCGAAGAAACATCGGGTTTTTTACACCCGATGTCTCTTCGGGGCTAACTGAATATCCCTGTAAGCAACAAACAAACTTTATACCTTATTTGGTCAGATTGGATTCCTGTGGCAGGACTGTCTGTTTGCAGAATCCTTGAGGATATGGGCCATT
The DNA here is from genome assembly GCF_028390025.1 of Pseudophryne corroboree. Classification (NCBI taxonomy): domain Eukaryota; kingdom Metazoa; phylum Chordata; class Amphibia; order Anura; family Myobatrachidae; genus Pseudophryne; species Pseudophryne corroboree. Next base: position 825,584,340 of record NC_086447.1, read on the forward strand.
GAGAAATCAAAGAGCAATGTTACTAATATAATATGATTTATGTCTTGCTGTTTTTTACAATAATAAAACAGCTGTTAAACTAACAAGGTTTGTTTTTCGACAAACATTCTTTGACCTTGTAATGAAAACATTTTAAATAATCTTGGAAATGAGTAGATAATATTTCACACTGTTACAGGTGGTAAATGTTGACAATTATGTTTTGTGAAGTCTCATTTGTTGGTGTTAGGAACATCAGCATTATAGACACCGATCCCTCTGCAGGAACGGAATCCAGTACAATAAATCTGTTACTTTTTGGATTGCACATTTTTGTTTGAGCACTTTATTGTGTAATTTAATGGTGCATCAGTATGTAAAGAATAGCATCACTTAAACTGAATCTCATCCATAGACTGATTTTTAAATAAAAGTACATTACTGCAGACCTGCCAACTGGTAAAGCTGCCAAGAATATATTAAGTGAAGGGTGCAGTGAAGAAAATCACAATACTATAGAGCTATAGGTGATCAGGAATCGTTACAGATGGCGTTTCATGTGAACACAAAACTAAAATATACTTTACTTTTTTAAAGTAGGACAAATTTATTGCCACTCAGCAGCCACCAGTGTATAATACAAAATATGCCATTGCAATTGACTAAACATCTTATACAAGGGACATGCCACAGAAGTAGAAAAATTAACACAGTAAGGACCACTAGCGAAAACCATGCACAGAACAGTTAGGAAAGGGGGACATTCATATCATACAGAACATATTATTACAATATACAGTATGGGTTTGCTCTACACCTATGTGTTATGGCAGGGCTGGCCAAACCGGTCCTCGAGATCTACCAACAGTGCATGTTTTCCAGGCCTCCTGGAGAGCTGTAGAATTGGCAGTTAGGAATGAATGAATGAATGAATGAATGAATGAATGAATGAATGAATGAATGCAGCACATCTTAATTCGTAATGACTACACCTGTGCACCAGCTAGGTAGTCTGGAAAATGTGAACTGTTGGTAGATCTCGAGGACCGGTTTGGCCAGCCCTGTGTTATGGCATGTAGTACGGAAACCAAGGCACACATGCTATAATCAATATTTCACATTACATTAGACTCTCACACTCCCATAACACATAGGTGCAGCACTGAGTACAAACCCATATATTACCATACAGATTCAAAAGACCGGAAATCTCTAATACCCATTAGTTCCCGACCACATACTGTAGGTCACCTTAAGTGCTGATCATGCAACCAAAAAATTATTTGGAAACTTATTGAGCAGGTTATTAAACAGGGTTGGATATGTGGTCCCGGCTGTTGGGATGCCGGTGGTCACATGACCAACACCAGCATCCCGATAATGAGAATGCCACCAGGGTACGGGTTAATTATTTTAGCACTCTCCTGTCCCCTACCGATACCCTAACCCACCTGGGGTGATGGCTAAGGCTAAGATTCGAAGAGTGATGGCTACAGCTTCCCCCCCCCCCCCCCTTACTAACCCTCTACTGGTGCCTAACCCTATCCATCCCCCCGGGCCCAACCCTAACAGTGAACCCGATACTTACCTGTGGGATGTCGGTGTAGGTGTTCCGCACGGGGAAATTATATGGGTGCAGGGTATGCAGTGTGCCCCCCAGACTGGACCAAGGGGTCCAGCATGCACTGCACAACTTGCAATCATTATTGCTACGACAGTGGGCACACAAAACAAGTGGGCACACAGCCATTTGAAAGACTACCCTATTCCAAACACTATGCCTTCTGAGTAGTTATTCTCTTATGACCCTATAGGACAGTTACACCCAACAATACATAAAACATGACATATTCTATGAACCGGGGAGGGGGGTGCCCAGACCTCTCCAATCCTACTGTAGGTTCAAAAAATTAGGTACCCTTTATGCTCTCTTATTTATAAAACAGTGAACCATACTGGGCTACCATATTATTTCTACACATTGTTTGCGTTTAGGATGGTGAAAACTCACAAGAAAAAAGAGATACATCAATATTTTTCAGTGCAGCTATTACTTTGAAAACCTAAGAAAGAACCACACAAAGTATTTATTTGCTGACGCAGAAGCCTCAGGGATTGCTGGGAGGGATCCAATTGAATCCCTCTCAGGAAGGATGGGGAAAGAAGCCCATAGGCTTCTATAGGGTAAGGCCAGTTACCCTCTGCATGAAGCCCAGCATCCAGGCCTTAGTACATATAATAAGGAGCTTTTGGCCGCATTTTGCCTTTAGTACATCTGACCCATAAGTCTTTAGGAATCTGTCACATTCCAAGAATACAGAATTTTTTGAATGAGACTGAGATACTGAAACCTTTTTTTGTTTTCTGATGGCTCAATGTACACAAACTTTGTTTAATACAGAAAGTTATTAAAAATATATTGGCTAAAATGACCTTCAGGCTGTGTGTATACGGTGTATATGAAACATAAATGCATTCTGTGGTTAGACTTGGTTAGACTCACCATGATATCTCATTATGGTATGCAATTATTCCAAAATACGGAAAAATCCTTTATCCAAAATACTTCTGGTACCAAGCATTTTGGATATGGGATACTCAACCTGTAAATATAAAATGCTAAAATAGCAAATGTACAGGACTCTACAAAAACATGGTATCCAGATGAAAGGTCAACAGCAATAAGGTCGACATGCATTAGATTAACCCCATATGGTCAACATGATCAAAAAGTCAACATGAAAAAGGGCGACTGTGCTTAATGTAGGCAGGTACAAAAGGTCAACAGTTTCAAATGGTCGACATGACAATGTCTGACACGCATGTGGTCGACAAGTTTTATTTGTTAATTTTATTTTTACTTTTTCATACTTTACCATCAATGTGGACTACGATTGTGGATAGTATAGCGAGCAAAGCAGTACACTAATTGGGGTCACGTGGTTAAACATACAAAATGATACCCAAAAATAAAAAATAAAAAACATGTGTCAACCATTTCCATGCCGACCTTTTGTACCTGTTGACCTTTTCAGGTGTCTACCTTTTCACTGTCGACCTATTGACTCTGTCAACCTTTTGACCAATGCGCCCATGTGCATGTTGACCATATAGGGTGGATCTAGTGACTGACAACCTAATGATCCATACTCCCAAAACATACAGGGGGAGATGTATCAAGCCATTGACAGAGATAAAGTGGAGATGTTGAACATCCCAGCAAAGCAGCTTCTACGGTCACTTCATAGAGATGTACTAGAAACTGACCGAAGCTGATTAGTTGCGATATTCAACATTTCCATTTTCTCTATCTCAATGGTTTGAAACATCTCCCCCAGAGACAGCTGACAAGACCCAAAGCAATGGAAATTGTAATAACACAGTAATTATCATAAACAGAAACCACAACGTCCACAAGTGGGAATAAAGTACCAAATACATTTTTTTTATGAAAATGCCAATATACATTGAAAGTATAATTTACATAATTTTTTTTTAAATTCCCTCTGACAAGTGTTAAGGAGCGTTCTGTTTATTAGATTTTAGTAATTCATTCCTTTACAGGGTCAAGAAAACCAATTACACCATTGACCACGGCACAGTGGGGGGCATAACTAAGGAGGTGCTTAGTCACATAACGGGAACTAGATACATACTTCAGTCATTCTAATCAACTCTGTGGTAATATGCTGCTGTCAGGGTCATGACAGTAATCACTGCACTGGCATAAGCATCATAGCAGTCTCATCACAATCATCAGTAATAAAATGCTTTATTATGCACTTTTTTACTAGAAAAACCTAATCACATCACTTATACTGATCTAAAGCATTTTATGAATACATTGGATTTAACGGGATGGATATATATATATATATATATATATATATATATACACATACATACATATATATATCTATATAGCTATATATATATATATATATATATATACATACATATATATCTAGATGGATAGATAGATAGATAGATAGATAGATAGATAGATAGATAGATAGATAGATAGATAGATAGATAGATAGATAGATAGATAGATAGATAGAGCTAGTGTGCTGCCCGGCACTCCCATCAAACAATGCTTAATTACCTGGGTGCCCTCCGCCATGAATATGGATATAGGACAAGAAATAAAGCAGAGGCACTCCAGGTTTTGTATGGTGAAGAATTCTATTGTAAAAAGCGTCACGGAATGTGCTTTATTTCTTGTCTCATATATATATATATATATATAATTATTATTTTAGCAGGTCCACAGAATAATCACACATCACACAATGAATAAATGCGTAAAACAAAATACATTGGAATGAAACAGGTACATGGCAGACAAAAGGTAGACACGGCATGTGAAGCAAATAGGGTGGGGCAAAAAAACTCAGGAAGGGTAACACATAGCAAAGGCATAGAAAAAGTTACATTGCCATGTGTTAATAATCAAAGTAACGAAATAATGATACAAAATAATTTTGCAGGGCATGACAGGGTCAAAGAGTGTACAGGGACATACAATGTAGGTAATAAGGGTGGTAGTACAATGGGGGAAGGGGGTCATCAGCACAAAGATGAGTCTCATGCCCTGTAGTGGCGTGAAAGCATTTTCTAATGCATTTTGCCACAGTGGTTCTGAGAGGATGGCTGGATTACTTTCCCATCTCTCAAAGAGTTTTTGAATGCGGCATCCGTTCGAAATAACTGGATATATTTTTTTTTACTGTACTTGCCAACTAAGCTGCCCACTCCTCCTGTAGGGGGCATCCTGGTCAGCACACAGGGGGTGTGGCAGGCACAAAGGTGATCTGTGCAGGGGGCATGGCAGCACAAACACGTCATTGTGGCTCCATCCCTTGCTAAACAATGCAGAGAAAATAAGCATTGTATAGTGGGGGGCGGGGCTACGATGACGCTATACAGCACAAATCGCTGCATCGGGCCCACTCAGTCCAACCACTTGTGCTCTGTAAGTGGATGACCGTTGGGGTGGGGGGGGATTAAGATCCGTTGGTGGGGGGTGCGAGGGAGTTGCACACCATTCCGGGGGGCTGAACATGCTCCCAGCCGTTACGGGAGTGTAAGCGAGTATATATTTATTACACTGTATGATCAGATGCATACATTAAATAATACTTAATGTCACAAATGTGAAATTCCACATTATTTAGATCATGTTAGATTAGTCATCGATATCATGTCAAGTAGGTTTTTCAGGTGATAATCATCTCATCTGCCTAATGATCTAACGGCAGTAGTAAGAACTTCATCTGCTTCCTTTAAATGCTGAAACCAAGGGAATGTTGGCGACGCACATCTACCTACCACCCCGGAGGACGTGCTCAGAAGCACCCGCAGTGACGCACCATTTGGGATTTTAGTGCCTACTCATCACATAGAACCTTATGATGAAAGCAAAGACACTCCTGAAAATCATCCAATAACAACATTAATGATAACAAAAAAATGTAAACCTGTATAAAAGAAAGAAAAAAATGTACAGGGGCCACATACTGAAAAGAAAAGAAAAAAAACTCTCTAAAAAGAAAGGGAACAGCACCAGGAACAACATCTAGGGCCGGATGCAGAAGTGGTCTCGGCTGTGTCCATTGTCGGTCACCCATCTACTACTTTATGCAAATGCCGCTATAAATTCTTTCCGTGGTGTATATCTGTGCATCCGAATGTGTAAGTACTGAGACACCCACTGTACAGACAGTAATACTGGTAAATGCGTTATTAGATGCACCACTGGTCGCACCATCAACCATGCGCCAGACCTACGGCAGGTTCGGTTTCCCGGTCCGTATAGGGCCTCCTATGTTAGCGGTTGAGCATATGTGTATGCAGCCACTTTCACTGTCATGCCTGCTACACTTCCATAAAATGCCCATAAGATGGCGCTAACACACCTTCTGCCACTGCTCAGGAATGCCCACTACATTTTCAATGCACTTCTCTGTGTGTGCCTCAAAAATCGCAACAACAACTCTATATGGATACAGTCAGGACATATGTGCGCACGGTGCGACTAGTAGCAAAAATATTGTTCTGACATTGGCAGTGCAAAGCAGATCTGAATCACAGAAGATGAACTCAGATGCACCCTGGCAGTTAGTAAGCTTTCCCTATTTGTGGTGGCTGACCTAGACCTGTAGTATCTATGGCCTACGTGAGTGTTTTTGTGTGTGTGGGAAAGCAGCCTGATCGGGGAAGGAAAGTGTAGTTGCAGAGTAGTTGTTTAGTGAAAATGAGAAGTTATACATGTTGGGTGTATTCATGTGTCGCTGTGCAGAGCTGTATTAACAATGGGGCGGGTGGAGCTGCAGCTTCTGCCCCCCAATTTAAAATAGGCCCACAGCAAACTGACACGATGACAGGAAAAAACTGCTTCCTGTCACAGACTGCCAGCAACCATCCTCTCTTCCATGGCTGCACCTCCCTTTCCTCCAGTCTCTCCTTCACTTGGGATCCTGCAGTTACTCCCAGTCCCAAGCTTTGCCCCCAGACTGCACGGGGAGCTGCTAACCCCTTGACTCGCGGCACGCCCCCATCGCTAGTGTCCGCGCATCCCCGTCAGCGGTGCGCGTGCACATGCCAGGCCCGATTTCTGCCCCCAGTCCATCCCTGGCTGCAGCTACTGCTGCCAAGGAAGGTGTCCAATAGACCTGGGCCCAGATAATTAGTATCCCCCCCACCGCTCTTGGCGCCACTGTCTAAGACTGACTTAAGGAGACAGTACAGTAGGTGGAAGTTGTTTTGTGACAGCAGACAGTGAGTGGTCAATGGGAAAGTTGAAACATCTAGGGCGGGATGTACTAATGTACATCGCCGGCCATCGCCATGATGCTGATCGCATATGTACTAACATATGCGATCAGCATTGCGGAGGACAGCTCTTCCGATAAGAGCTATCCTCCGCGATGCACAGTGGCAGCCTGACTTCCGGGATTCGGCCCCAGGAGTCAGTCTGCACATGCGCGGGGTGACGGGGGGGGGGGTCGGGGGGCGGCCGCAGGGCATGCTGGGAGGGATCCGATCGGATCCCTCACACAGCGCCGCGGAGAGAAGCCCATAGCCTTCTATGGACTATTGCCAGCTAAAGCTGGCGAACCCCGCCGCGGCGCTGACCTGCCGGACGGGGCTTAGTACATCAGGAAAATGCGGTAATTAGGGGGTGTACCGCATTTTCCGCTTAGTACATCCGGATCATTGTATGAGAGTAGGAAGGTCAAAAGATGGCAAATACAATGACTCAGGGAACAAAGTCATTAAGAAACTGGACATGGGGGTGATAAATGTCAGCAACACAAAGATGGAGGCACGATAATAGACACATACAGTAGGACCATATTCAGAGTTAAACGCAAACAAAATTGCTGAGAAAAGACATGCCTCCTTAAAAACACAGCATTCCAGCTGAAAAAGAGACACAGCTCACATTTACGCCTGAACAAGACCAGTCTTTGGACTTCAAAGGGAGAGAAGACAGGAAGTGTTCCAGAGGTTTTATTTGATTTGGATGGTGTAGTATGGAGAAAGTCCAATGAGTTTTCCATCACCTTGTCTGTTTCTGTGTCTGGGAATGTGTCAAAAGTCCAAATTAGGAGCATGTGTATTTGTTTTTTAATATGTCAGTACACAAGAGAGAGGGGGGAGGGGTGCTGCACTACCTTGCCTGCATCTGGCTAGCACACTATCTGGAATGGCTACCTGTACTGTAGCATGCAGTGCTACTGCAGTGCAGCTTGGAGCGTCCAATGGACGTTACGTGCAAACGCCACCGTAGGTTGTTAAAAAAAATTGAAGAACAAAATAACACACAGGTTGATTAAATGATTAAAGAACAAATTACTGATATATTTTTAAAATACTATTGTTGTGTATTTAATTTCTGCTTTAAAAATGTTATATCTACTTTTCCTTTATTATGGAATAAAAAGATGCCGTAAGGGTGAAATCAGTGGCCCGCCATATATTATCTGGGTTATTTTTAAATAAGCAAGTACATATTTAGTATTCACGACACTTGCTCGCAAATAGTTTCCTTGTAGCCAGTGACGATGACATTTCAGACACATTTCCGCAATTCATGAAACTGCACTTTAAGAGTAATCCCCATAGCACTATAGTTGTGCGCAGCCATAAAGTATTAGCAAATCAGCTGCCATTATCTACTTTCATGACCTTGTGTTAATATTCGGCCACTTAAAATTCAGACCTTTGCTCCGGAGAAAGCCGAACTTCTGAAACGGTAAAGTTATAGGAACTAGAGGTATACTTAATGACGTACAGTTCCTGGATTATTTCAATAGATTTATTCAGCATTATTGAATAATGCATCACTTTAGCAATGCATGACATTTCATCTCATTTGCATACAAAAAGATATTAAAAACTACAGACAAAACGGCTTACTGACAGTGCTTTATACAGCAAATGTCCCAACTACTCTTAATGTGCTTTGCATTTCACTGTATTTTGTTTGCATTCCTTTCGGTTTTCAACAGAGTTGGATTAAGAACCTGTCTAGATTACTATAGACAAACATAGAAAAACACTAAAATTAAAATAACTGGATAATGTGTTTTTACCGTAAAAGTAAAAACTGCTAGTAATAATAAGTGGCTTAGAATAAAGGTTAGAATCATAATTAAAACATTTGCCCTTCCCTGTTGGATAATGTACGTATACTCTACAGTATGCCACAGAAAAAGCCTCAGTTTTAATGAAAAAGCAGACTGACTAGTTACCTGTAAATTCGCCCCTCTTCCCCGCAAAAAAAAAAATGCCTGGGATTTAAAGGGGGATTCTCCAAATCTTTAGAAAGGTGTGCAGCTCTCAATGGGGGTCATTCTGACCCATTCGCTCGCTGTTTTTTTGTCGCAGCCGAGCGAACGGGTCCCTACTGCGCATGCGGCGCATGCCAGACGGCCGAAGGCTGTAGGAGGGATGCGATCGCCTCTGCCTGATTGACAGGCAGAGGCAGTTGCTGGGCTGGAGGGGGCGGTCCGGTCCACACAGGCATGGCCGGACCGAACGGGGGGGCGGACCGCAGCGGCTGCGTGACGTCACACGCAGCTGCTGCAGGCCGGGGAGCGATGAGTAGCTCCCGGCCAGCACGCTAAAGCTGCGCTGGCCGGGAGCTACTCTTGAAGTGCAAAGGCATCGCCGCTGTGCGATGCCTTTGCACTTCTGCGGGGGAAGGGGGGCGGCACTGACATGCGGGATGGGATAGCCTTGTGCTGGGCGTCCCCCCGCATGTCAGTGTGGATGATCGTAGCTGTGCTAAATTTAGCACAGCTATGATCAACTCAGAATGACCCCCAATATGCAGTAACCCATTCTCTCCCGGGAACTCATGGAGAGCAAATATCCAGAGTCTGTAAAATTTTATATGGTGAGTATTGTAACCTCCGGTACTAGTTCCGTATGATGGCCCTATACCAGACAGTAAGTTACTTTTGGATTTGCTTAACCAATGAAATGCTTAAGAGATTCACTTACAGAACCTAATAATTCTGGTCTGATGTTTAATAATAGTTTAGAATTCTTTTGTCACAGATATCTCCTGCATCAGTCAAACTAATACAGAATACCAGCGGTATTTGGAGCTTGACCCGATCGTGAACAACCTCTGCACAATATGGAGTCCGTTCAAAATAGTGAAAACGCAAAAACAACCAAATAGAAGTAACTTTACACTTAGAAAAACCATGCTGCACTGCAGGTGGGGCAGATGTACTATGTGTAGAGCTTTAGACTTGGGAGGGGAGTGAACTATAAATTGCAGTGTAAAAATAAATCTGTGCAGCATTTGTGGGCTACAGTCACCGGCATATATCTATCATGGGTGCAGTGCATGCGGTGCACACGGGCCCCTCGGAGTCCGTTAACCACTGCTGCAGCCCTGTAAAGGCACCGGGAAAATGGTGCAGTGGCCATTTCCCGATCTTTTGCGCATGTGCAGTAGGGGGGAATATCAGGCAAAAATGGCCACCTCGTCAGTTTCCTGGAATCCTAATCTTGAATAGTAGACTCTAACACAGCGCTGGAGTCTACTAGCGGAGCCGTGACAGAGTCTACACTGCCTGCAAGAGAGAGAGGAGGGGGCACAGACAGTCTGCACACAGGCCCTGTCCTCACTTAAAACACCCCTAGCTACAGCACATGACAACGCAGCCAGTATTTACTCATACAAAAATATAAAAGTATTTGCACCCCTGCATTGCAACATTGTTTGCCCAAGTGCAAAGTTGCTCCTTTTTTATTTTTGGTCCCAACTCTGAATCAGTTACTATCGCTGGGTAAACACTGGGCGATATACAGTATACATCGAGCAGGTCAGCATGTGTACACTCGATATGTCTTATGGTGCCTACACAGGGTGCGGTTTTTCTTACGATTTTGACTATATAGTCAAAATCGTAAGAAAATATAGTGCATATCGCACCGCGTGTATAGTCCTTGCTTTGCTGATGCGCGGCCCCGCATGTGCAGGCAGCCGCACATTGACTATATCGGAGGGGCCTGCCTCCGGCCCAGTCTAACAGTTAATGTTGCACATACGGTACATCGCGGCATTCACGGGGCGGGGTAGTGGCAACGCTCCATTTCTTAGATGGAGACAGGGCGTTGCGGAAGCGGGGAAACGGGGTCAGTGTCATCCAAACGGGGGGCGTGGTGATGCGATCACCAGCATGCGATCACAAGAATTGCAAATTCTGAGACTTAGCAGAATTTGCAATACTTACTGAATTAGGCCAATGACTGCAGGGATTAATGTCACAGCTGGGTGGGCAAATTCAAATGCTCGTTCAGCTGTAACGTGAAGACTGACATATCAAGGGGCCCAATCGGTAAGTGTACAGGTGGAGCCGCACTCATCTGAGACGACTACATTGCATACGAGCGCTCCCGGCGTGACTAGGTGATACGTCCGTCTATTCATGCCGGGAGCGCACTGATATGCTCCCATTCTAGTGAATGGGGTGTGTGCGCGTCACAGCCGCGAGCGTGCCCCAGATGTGGTGGTAGGCGCGCCTGTGCAGGCGAGCCCAGGCACAGACGGAGCCATGATTACAGTGGCTCCATCTGTATATGCTTATTTTATTTGGCTGTTCTGTCAGCATGGCAGCGGGTCCACTGCCAAGTTGGCATAATATGTACCCAGCTTTAGCCAGCAGTTTTCGCCAATGTAGAGAGAATCACCTGAGACTAAGAGCAAATTAGTCATAAAAATTTTTCAGGATATGTGTTTTCAATAGCTATCCATAAATATTAAGCATCTCCAGAGCGTATGTACAGGGGACCACAGCAGATATTGGAGATATCTGCTGCCCTTCACCATTTACAATTGCAAAAGCAGCAACCATAAGTTTTTGTGGGGGCTGTTAAATGGTAAAATTTATGAAGCTTGGCTCTGGTTGACAACACCATCCTCAATGTAGCCCAATCTGGCTACAATCAGGGCCATCTTAACATATAGGCAGCGGCACACTAGGCTGCCGCCCAGGGCCCCACTATTCGAGGGGCCTTTGAGTAGGGGTGGGTGGTGGTCACACAATAGGAGCATTGAGGCAGCATTCTCTACCTGCCTCCCAGCCTGCAGCCAGACAGTGAATGGGAGTCAGCATGTGGGCTGGTGGATGGATGGAGCTATCCACCAATAAGAGTGCTGACACCCATTCGCTGTATGGAAGCATGTGGGGAGAGAGAGAGCGCGGGACCACACATGGGTCATGTTATGATTATTTTTTATTGGTCCTGTAAATGGGTGGTTAGGGCCTAAGAGCATTTTTCTGGAAGAGGGATCTGAAGTCATTAAACTGTATAGAAGAGCGGTCAGGGTAAAAAAAAAACAGAAAAATAGTGATCAAATTAGCGATCATGTTACCTCTTACACATCACAGGAACAAGCTGCTACCAAAGTTCCTGTATCTGTTTGTAATTAATGGTAAATCCCAGCGGTCCCCAATTACTTATTGCCGTAATGCGTTGATAAAAAATTACAATGACCAATTCCAGGAAACAATATGCCCCTTAATCTTGGAAGTAAAGTGATAGAAAAAACTAAAGTTTTCAGTTTACTAAAGTATCTTCGCTGGGACAGATTCTTATCAGACCTGCTGCACCTATGTGGGTACCATAATGAACTGCAACTGAAAATCATTTCTTATCGCTGCATAATGCGGCAATAAAAAATGATAGTTTACGAGGAAAAATGCGGTGGGTTGAAAATAGACCCTTAATTCTGTAACACGTCACAATAGTGCAAATAGTATGATCCATAACTCTAGCCATCCTTCTCTTTCTACCCATATAAATTAGAAATGTGTGGGCTCAGCTTTCAGGAAACCGAGGTCATCTGAACTTCACGATTTGAGGCTCAGATTCCAAAGTGAGGCAAAACGTCATCTTCCCAGCGTCAGATCTGGCGTGTTTTGGATTTGATATTAGTCCCTCCCATGGTAATTCGGGAGCCATTTCACACAGGACCGCAGGAGGAGTTGGATATAGGTGGACCTGTTCGCAGATTACATTACAAAGTGCACAAGAGGACACTGTTTGATGGTAGGGAGGCCAATCCTGGGCCATTTTTTCAATCCCGGGATTCGGTATTGAAAAACGCTCAATACCGGGATTCCCGGGATCCCGGGATTGGAGTAGGGATCCATGTAGGGAGCAGGGAGAGTGGAAGTGGAGGGCAGTGAAAAGGGGTGTAGTGAACAGCAAGGGAGGGTGGGTACAGGGAGCGTGTAGGGAGCAGCGTGGGAGGGAGCATGGAGGGAGCAGCACGGGGGGGATGTTGGGAGCAGGGAAGGAGGGTGGGTGTAGGAAGCAATACTTTGTAAGTATTACTTACTATTAGGCAGGCAGCCATGGACAGACACTGACAGCACCAGCGGCATTTCAAATGTAGCACTGGCCGCCAGCCAGTAAGAAGGGGCAGTCTGGCAGCCAATCAGGAGCCTCTGCTTCGGCTGCTTCCCTGACTGGCTGCCGGTCTGCCAGGTCCGATTGGCTGGCGGCCGGCACTACATTTGAAATGCCGCCGGCACGGTCAGTGTGTGTTCATGGATGCGTGTCTTGATTTAAACACCCCACTGCGACCTGGGCTGTACAGTCAGGCAGGGCTGTGCTATAGTGCGCAATGCTGCCCGACAAAAGTGCGCATCCTGTAATCCTGTGAATCCCGGGATTGGAGGTTTGAATCCCGGGATTCAAAACCAGGCCTTTTTGGGCCAGAATCCCGGGATCCCGCGGATTGGGCTCTCTATATGACGGGCACCCACATGTCCCTTTAGGGTTAATACTGGCAGAGCTAGATTTGATGTAAGCAGTTATCAAAACATTCTTTTTTATTTTTATAGTGCAGGAACATTTAGATTATTTGTTTAATTACATTTTGGCTGTGTCACACTAGTGCTGCAACTTAACTGCATCATTAACCCTTGGTACACACTGGTGTTGGTTTTTTGTAAAGCCCAGAGCTCATAATACAGGCGCAGAATTAACCATGGGTGCATACCTTTTTTTTTTTTGTCACTGCCCGCAGTGCAGCCCAGAGTTTCTAAAACAGGGGCAGCATTAACCCTTGGTGCACGCTGGTGTTGTTTTTTTGTCACTGCCCACAGTGCAGCCCACAGCTCCTAATACAGGGACATCATTAACCCTTGGTGCACACTTGTGTTGCTTTTTGTCTCTGTCCACAGTGCAGCCCAGAGCTCCAAATACATGACAGCATTAACCCTTTACTGATGCACACTGGTGCTGTAACTGTTGACAGTGCAGCCTTTGGACAATATTGGTGAAAACAATATTGTGAGGTGGTCAAAATTGACTAGAACAATACAGACCCAATTTACATGATTTTAGATTTTTTCAGCATTTAAATAAAAAAATAAAAAACACAGGGATTTGTGCACATCTCTAGACTAGTATTAATATTACCGAAGCAGACTCTGAATGCAATAATGCTATGTAGTTACACCAGTAATTAACAATCCATTTATTTGTTAAAGGTAGTAGCAAAGCATATAGTTCCCCATTAAAATACAAATTCAAAGAACATTATGTTCTATCTATTAAGGATAAAAGTTTCCCTCAATTGGATTTATATGTTTTTTCCCTAAACTGAGGATACAACTCATTACATTCATAACAGCGCATAATTGCAGGATAATGAAATGTAAACTTGTTCACCCCAGCACAGAAAATGAGTTATCACTTGTAATTGCAGGATTTACATCAACAATGGTTGTAAAGGTCACTGATTTTTTTTTTAAAGCCAATGCCAACCTCAGCAAGGCGCGTGCAACTGTTTTGCTGAATATTATGATAAAAAAATAAAATAAAAATGCAAAGTTACTAAATGACAAAACAAAGTAAAACTTAACTATGATTTGTCTTCTGAGCAAAAAGCCATACCTTCAGTACAGCTTAATTACTGGGGTCTGATTCTGATTTGGAAGTAAAGCAAAAAAAAGCAAATATATTTATATATTTTTTCTGTGCAGGGTAAATATTGTCTGCTTTGGCATGAAGCCCACAAATAAAAGACATCTTTATTCTAACTATTTATTCAGCTTTAAATCTAACTCTCTCTGCACATATTACACAGTTAATTTTAACATGGTTTTGCCCATGTGCACAGTCACTTGCTTATTTTGCTTTACTTCCAAATAGGGATCATTGCTGGCTTTACTGCAGGCTGAATTTATTGAATTATAGTGTTTGTTTTTCTAAAGTAAATAATGGTAAAGAACCTTTATACCACAGGGGTACCACAGTCATTGTTTGGTTAGGAAAGATTAAAATGTAAACTAGCAGTCTCCACCTTATAATGACAGGTGATCACCACCTAATATCAAGTAGAAAAAAGGAAAAAAAAGTAGCAGCTGCTGTGCGTGGGCTGCAGCTAAGACCACCTATGGCAAGGAAGGAGGGGGACAGGAGGTTAAGTCTTGTATATAAGGCTTATATTACCTTTACTGTGTGTTAGAAATAGTGTGCTGGCTGTCCCTGGAAATCAGCTGCATCGCTCTGTGTATAATCACAGCCATGCTTCTCCCTCCTCTATAACCCGGGCTCCTGTGTATCTAGCCAATGGGAGTCTGGGGGTAAGTTACAGAGGTAGGAGAACCTGAGAGCTGTGTCCTTCCGGTGGGTGCAGCAATGGCTGTGATGTGCACAGTGGTCCAGCTGATCCCTGGGTAAAGCCAGCACGGGTCTTATAACACACAGTGAAGGTACAATAAAACCTATGTATGAAACTTAACCCCAGAAACCCGCACTCCCCCCCCCCCCCCCCAACCTCCAACCCAATCCTTGATATATGTAATCTAAGCAGTTGCCACTGGAAATAACCCAGAAAAATACTAACTGTAAGATGCACAGACACACACAAAACAGACTCACACTACGCGTTTCACCTCTAGTGACACAGGCTGTAAATGGGTGGCTTTGTGCAATCTGTAAAGAAGCTACACAGAGTGTAAAGGACATTACACTGTGCTGTCTCTTTTTCTGTGGCCCTTATTATTGGTTTCCTCTGATGGACTAAAACTATCATAGTCACATGCTGTGAACAAATAAAAGGGTCCAAAAGACTGAAAACAAATACAGATACGTATGTCCTCGTACGCCTAGCATCTATAAGCCATATGGCACAAGATGCCTGGTGCTACTGAGCTGCTATGAGAGGTACAGTCTTTATCTTTAAAAGTTGCATCTTGTTTGCATTGCAAAAATGCAACAAAACATCGCACAGGAATTAGTTGTAAACATGTACAAAGTCCCAGATGAAGCACAACGGAACTTAGCGTGAGAAAAAGCCGCAGCCGCTGCATTGTAGCACTTTGTGTATAGATTCAGACTCATTTGTACATAGAGACACAAATGACGCACATCAAATTGATTAGCGTAATCTAAGCACAGTAATGTTGTCACTTCCAGTTGTTTCATTTCTGCAAATAAGCAGAGCCGGATTAACGGCGGGGCATTAGGGGCTGTCATCCCGGGGCGCCCACACTTCTGGGGCCCCCACACACTGTCCTCACAACTGCAAAAAAACATCGGAGTAGGAGTACAGCATTTACCTGTCTCCTCTCCGTCCTCCTCGGCAGCTGAGACGTTCCATTACAGCTGCGGCCGCCGAGGAGCTTCACTCACTGCAGTGTGAAGTCTCGTGAGATTTGACATTATCTCGCGAGACTTCACACTGCTGTGAGTGAAGCTCCTCGGTGGCCGCAGCAGTAAAGGAACAGCTCAGCTGCCGAGGAGGACGGAGAGGAGACAGGTAAATGCTGTACTCCTACTCCAATGTTTTTTTAGCAGTTGTGAAGACAGTGTGTGGGGGCCCCCACAAATTTGTTGCCCAGGGGCCCCCACAGACCTTAATCCGGCCCTGCAAATAAGGCACACATTTCAACAAGATAGACACTTGCGGAGCCGATTCACCAAGAGGGGCTCTTTGGTGCAACGGAAGACCCAGTATATGAGGACACATCTGTAGCTGCTACAGAAGTTCCAATAGAGACATTTATAAACATATTTAATTTGCCGTAGATGGAAATGTAAGGAAGAAAGTGACCCACTGTACCATAAACACTAGAATACTGATTGGGACATTTATCTTGTAGAATCTTCTTCCATTTCTCTTTTTATAAATATTCAGTTTATATTTGATTTGACCTTCGCTTTCCCCAGTAACTGGAGAATGGCCAGGCTTTGTAATCAGTCGTTCTAAGGTAGAGAATATAAATGAGGTTAATTTATGATGAGCTATGTTTATTGACACTGTTTTTTATTGCAATTTGCTATATCTTTCCAAAAATAGCTGGCCTCTCCCAAAAGACTATTCATCCTGGTTCAAAGTAAGTTTCAGTATTTTTATATACACCAGGAAAATCATACCAATCATCACGCAAACTATATCCGTGTATTTAGAGAACAGTGATACGGTCACTTACATCTGCACAATAGTGACGACAGTCCTGTGAATAACTCTATTTGGTGAGCAGTGATATCACTTTGTCATATGATTTATTTTATCTGTTACTTGATGAATGCAAATCGATCATTGAAGGTATCATACATCCCAACTATTCTGATTTCGGCTGGACAGTCCTGATTGAGGGGATGGTTCTGCTGTCTCCAGATCAGCGCATTCATCACTGTTTGTGTGATGTTTGGTTGGGTATCCGCCTATCCGGATGGTGGGTCAACAGTAAATAGGTTGACCACCAGGGGTTAAAGTGTGTGTGTGTGTGTGGGTGGGGGGGGGGGGGGGGGGGGCGCGAGGTGGAACTGACTTCCACCACCTGTAATGGTAGGCTAGTTCCACCTCCTCCATTGCCCTGCACAGTGATTCCAACAGAAAAGCCTGCTCCATCACCTACGTCAATACATGATGCAGGTGGTGCTAGTGTTACTGATGAGCTGCAGCCACCTGCCCCTTCCTCAGGTCCTGGTGGCTCTATGGTCCTCCTCCATCTACAGCCCACCCCTCTTGGTACTCACACGCGCTGTGTCTGTTAGATAGCATTCATCCCCTCCTCAGGTCCCTTCGGCTTCCTTTTCCGGCACGGCATATGTGATATCACCGCAGTTGAAGTGAAGAAATTCAACTTTTTATACTTTACCTTCAACATGGACTATGATTTGGAATAGTAATTTGTGCCAAGCGCAGCAGTAGCGGAGCGTGGCACCTTGCCTGCAACGCTAGCCATGTAAGGGGACATGGTGCACTAATTGGGATTTCCGGTGACTTTACGGAGTTAATGACACAGAAAACCTCATGTCGGTCTTTTTCTGTGTCAACCATTTTACCATGTCAACCTTTACCGCATGTCAACCTGTTGTGTGTCGACCCAGTGACTGATCCATACCCGTTTGGCTGTTCCCTTGCTGCACCAACTGGCGGTATAACACATCAATAAAACAGTGAATTGTTTTGCTAAATATGCTTATAATGGCCCAGACTTGCCCCCTGCGTGCCACAGCTACGCCCTCGTGTTCTCATTCTAAACTTCCAAACATTGGACGGTCCGGCTACAGGCAGGGTCACATTGGACACCCGTACCGGGCCCCATGGTTCAAAGGGGCCCCGGGGATTAGTGCCTAATAACGACACATGTGGCTGGAGAGGACCCTGAGCTTGGCCACCTGAAGCCAGGTCCTGAATTGGAGGGTCCTGCTGGAGTCCTTTTGCCATGCGAGGGTGTCCTCCATGATGCCTGCGTGACCCTGAGCTCGGCGCAGGGTCCTGTGATGTCTTGGAGAGACTGCCAGAGTAAAACTCCGGCTGGGCTGCTGTGTCTGTCATGACTCCCACTTGGTTCTTTTTTCTCCAGGGGTTCCGGTCTTCTCCCCGCATCGACTCCTCCATGGGCAGGCAGTTTCTGGGATGGCTCACAGGCAAACAGGGGCCCTCTCCAGCTTCCTACAATGACATCTTCTCTGATGCGGAGGTCTTCTTCTGCCGGACATGTGGGCGATATAAGATATTATGCACCAAAAAACTTGCTTTATTTCAAAATGAAATACTGTATATGTATTTTGGCTTGGTGCAACAGCCACCTCTCTACTTGACATGCGAGGATCAGAGCAGGGGTTTACCGACCACTCAGGGGCATTTTAAGAGAGGAGGGGAGGGAATCCGTGTGCAGCCTCCGTTGCTGGCCCCCTCCTCTCTGGCAGCAAGTAGATTCTGGCATGATTCCAGAGTCTACTGCGCATGGGCGAGTCTCCGGGAACATTGTATCCGCACCTTGTTCCCAAGGGACATCTTCAGTGTGCGAGCGCAAATCCCTCCGAAATGGACTCCAGAGGGGTTAGCATACTTAAGGGTGCAGTGTGTGCAGTATGGGTCTCCCCGGACCTAGGGGCCCATGAAGAAACGCCTATGAGAACACTAGCAGTCCCAGGAGACCCACTGCATTATTTATGCCATTAGCAACTGGACAGGAAGTGATGAAAGTGCGTGGCATATATGTCTCAGAGCCACCATTTCGCCTTCTGGTGGTACCAGCAGTGTGGGAAGGACAAAAGCTCTACGGTGCCAAGGAGAAGACTTTCCACCACACTCTTGTCAATCGAAATGAAACAGGAGTGGAGTAGGAGATGAGCTGAGGCCTCTGGCAGTGTCAGAGAGGTTGGAATACAATTATCACAGAGACAGAGTTACATAGAACAATCTGGTATTCTGCGATTCTATTGTCAAAGGGGTTCCAGTGTTCAAACAAAGCTAACGCAGAGACTACATAGTGGCCCACCAGTTGTTTAGGACTTCATCGTAATTACTTTAATTTGCTTGGATATCTCTGAATTAGGGATTGATAAGTAAACAGAACCTGAGCTTGATTTTTTTAATTATCTTTCAAATGTCCCCTTATCAACAGTATAATAACAGATCATAAAACATAAACAACATATAATACATTTGTCATATTGTATAATTGATAATAAAGAAATTTGTAGATAAACAGAGTAATTGATTCAGTCAGTAGCATAGAGTCTTGGGGGGTCTATTCATGAAGCCGTGGAGAAGTTGCACATGGCATCCAATCAGCTGCTACTTACAATTTTATAGAATGCACTTGATAAATGTCACATCAATGCTTATTGGTTGCCATGGGCAACTTTTCCACTGGCTCACTTCTCTACTCTTTTCACTGCTTCATGAATAGATAGATAGACTGACTCACTCATCACTAATTCTCTTACTTCCCGATATGTTAGTAAGCTGACATTTAACATAGGTATTCTGCAGGTGGGAAATGTTAATAAACCTCCCCTAAGGGAATGAAAAGGGGGTTGACATAATGACGTCATCACTGATGCGTGACTTGCGTTGCGTGAATGATAATGCTCAAACGGACAATTGCATCAAAATTTGGATTTCATTAACTACAAAAATGGTCGTGTCACTTTTTACCGGGTGTAGTATGGTATGCCGGCGGTCGGGTTCCCGGCGGCCAGCATACCGGTGCCGGAATACCGACCGCTGGAATACCGACAGCTGGGCGAGCGCGAATGAGCCCCTTGCGGGCTCGCTGCGCTCGCCATCTATTATCCCTCCAGGGGGGTCGTGGACCCCCAAGAGGGAGAAAAGCTGTCGGTATGCCGGCGGTCGGGATTCCAACACCGGTATGCTGGTCGTCGGGAGCCCGGCCGCCAGAAAACTGAAGACCACCCCTTTTTACCGTATCTCTCACTGACTGACTAACTGATTCATCACTAATTCTCTTACTTCTCGATATGTTAGGAAGCTAAAATTTAACATAGCTATTCTTTAGGTGGGAAATAGGAAAACTATGTAATTAGAATTCTAATAAACCTCCCCTAAGGGAGAAGTCTCCCCTAAATCAGAAACTCCTGTGCGAAGAACGGGTAGAACAGCTAGTTTAATATATAAACACATTTTGTCTGCATTGAGTTATTTTGGTTCACAAGAGGATTGGTTTGCAAGAGAGTTTAAAAGGCCATCTTAACTTCTGTATGCTGCTACTCCTCTGTATCAGGATGTAGGTGTGGGCAAATCACAGCACCACACTCCCAGTGGCAGCGAGAAAGAGGGGAGAGAGGGTACAAAATTACCTGGGCCCAGGTCTGAAGGAGGGGCCCAGTGGGGGCCCAGGCCCATGCCCCCTTTGATTAGGCCATGCTCCCTGAAAAGTACCTAGGCCCGGCCAGGCTCTCTACTGCCCTAGCTGGGATGCATGCCATGCTCCTTTGAGTGGGTGCTTCTATAATGTGCTAGACATGCCCCCAAAGAGATATGGCCATGCCCCCCACATGCTGTGGTCACACCCCCTCCAGGGGAGGCCCAGAAAGTTGTAGTACCGGGGCCCAGGATTTCTCTCAGCAGCCCTGCACACTCCCACCCTGTAACATATATGGAGAGTAATCACTCTGGAACTATTTACTAAGCATTGAAGAAAGATAAAGTGGAGGGAGATAAAGTACCAACCAACCAGCTCTGAACTGCTATGAACTGCCTTGAGTGGTACAGTTATCGGGCAGATGACCAGGTGAATACAGGTTATAAGCAGCGAGCGGACTATTCAAAATGCAGATGATTCCAGCCAATCTATGATATGTGAGTTGTTTTTAATTGAATCTGTGCTCATTCTTTATTGTTTATTATATGTATTGTGAGTGTATTTCACTATTGTGCTTCCCCTTTTTATATTTGTATGCAGATACTGCTGTTACCCTGTGAAATGGAGAATGGATGGGTGCTTCCTAAAGGATTATTCTACCAACATGCATTTTGGACTAATAGATATACTACTTTTGGATGTACTGTCATGCTCTGACATACGCATGAGGCCTTTAACTACCCAAGGCGGGCGTATTATCAGAGCACAACCTCAGACCCAATAGTGGTCTATCTATGTTATAAAATGGCCCCTGTTGTGAGTCAATATGTTAAAACAGATACAGAAAAGGAGAAAAAAATAGTTCAGAGCAGGCTGTTTCATTTGAAATATTTTTAATGAATAAACATTTAAATGGGTAACAGTGGGAGTGAATAAAATAGTGAGGCAGTGATGCGCTGCTGTTAGTGAGGCAGGGATGTGCTGATGTCAGTGAGACAGGGATATCCTGCTGTCAGTGAGGCATGGATGTGCTGCTGTCAGTGAGGCAGTGATGTGCTGCTGTCAGTGAGGCAGTTATGTGCTGCTGTCAGTGAGGCAGTTATGTGCTGCTGTCAGTGAGGCAGTGATGTGCTGCTGTCAGTGAAGCAGTGATAAACTGTATTTCTGTGACTAGTATCTCTGTGAGTGATGGTATTATTTACAAGTTGTAAGTTGGAAGAAGTTCAGGTGTATGGTTATGCTGGAGCAGTGCGGTCATTGGGAATTAATGCATGGTCATGTGATCTAGTGTGTCCAATCACGTTAAGAGGGATTTCTGTGATTGAAACACACAATTTTAGATACTGTTGATAGATAGATAGATAGATAGATAGATAGATAGATAGATAGATAGATAGATAGATAGATCAATAAGATAGATCCCATATGTTATAATGTTGGCAGCTGTCATGACAGAGGCCACAGAGAAAGCCAATGGAGGAGTAGGGATGGCAGCAGCAATGAAAGTTCAACTCAATGGGGCAGCAGCAGAACTTTGGGGATTTCGGTAGATACCCCAAACCACCCTGTTCTTGGTGTTATGACTCCTCAGCACTAACATGTCATTTCCCACTGATTCCCACATGTATCACTGTGTAATATCAGTGGGAAGATGCTGCTGATGTGAAGCGCGGCCATCACCAACTGCCATCACCAACTGCCGCCCGCATGCCACATTTGAATTCTCCATGGTATAAATCCCCAGTGCACAGCAATATCACTGGCATTTGTTGAAGTGATGCTGTTGCTGACACATGAGAAAGAGCCTCCCAGAGAGATCACGTTTGCTCACTAGAATTTGCTGCCAGCAATTCACCAGTGACCGGATCTCAGCGCACAATCACATCTGTGTTTTTTCTTACTCTTTTTTTTTTTTGTGTATGTACTGTCACCAGCTACAATAAGCTGAAGGAAGTTAGCCCAGCTGCTTGGAAATGAAGGAACATCCTATAACATCAGTGATACTTGGCTGAGGTCAGGATGCCGCAGACCATTCAATGAAAGACAATTATCAGGTAGAGGAAGAGAACGACCAACATCGGGAAGAGGAAGAGCTGAACAATCATCAAGAAGAACTGAACCAACATCGGGAAGTGGACCATCATCAGAAAGAGGAAGAGCTGGACCATCATTGGGAAGAGGAATAAATAAGCCCAGTGCCAGTGAAAATCGGGCAGCTACACTGAGGGCAGAACTTCTGAAGCTGGAGAACATCCTTCGGCCCATTCTGTCTAGTATTCCCACCTATAGCAGATGCACTGTTGCAGCAGGAGAGGAAGTAGAATACTGCACCATCTGCATGTCTAACATTGAAGTTGGAATGGAAATGGCTGTATTATCCTGCCACCATACCTTCCACATTTCTTGCCTGACACAATGGCTACAGATGATCAGCGTTTGCCCTGTGTGCCGCAGAAGGTTCTACGACCTGTACATTTTGTCACACCTTATCTAAAGGATGCCAAACAGAAGCAGAAACAGTGAACCTTATCCTAAGATCAGAAGTCCAAAGCGGTGGGTAAAGATCAATAATAATTTTAAACCAGTGAGCCTTTTCTGGGCTTTCCACTGGTTGGATTTGGAGGAAAACTTTACCCACTTGCCTGGCATGGTCACATCAGATGCGACCACACCAGGCTGGGCTTTCCTTGACGTGGTTGTATCTTATGCGACCTGTCATAGTGGCGGACTCAGGTGGGGTTCTGAGTACCCAGAAACCCCCCTGACAGATGAGGAGAGGGAGCACTGTTTTATTAAGCCCAAACACATGCAACAAAATCCAGTGATTTGCGGGTTAATCGGGAGGGGGCATAGCCAATGTGAAACGATTCCATTAAAATAATGTCATTTTGGCCCCCGCCCCCCTCTCGATTGACCTGCATTCCATAATAGAAAAACTGTGGCAAAACATGCTGAGATTTGTAGTTTTACAACAGAGAGCCACAGGTTGGCCAGTCCTGATGTATGTTTGACTCTGTGTGCAGGGCCAGATTAGGGGACTCCTGGGCAACAAACCTACTGACAGAGTATTCCCCACTATTCCCCACTATTCCCCACTCTATACTCGCAGTTTAGTCTGGCCGCAATCACTGCAGCAGCAGTGCACCAGGTCTCACCGGATACGCATTTTCTTGCACCTGACACTGGCCACCTCCTCCTCCAGCCGCCTCCTTTGTGTTGGCTGCAGTCACCACTGTGTGTGGGGGCCCTCTATGTGTCGTGGCCCTGGGACAACCGCCCTTGTCGCCCCACAGTTAATGCGGCTCTGTCTGTTTGTAATGTATGTGTGACTTATACGTGTGTGTGTGTGTGTGTGTGTGTGTGTGTGTGTGTGTGTGTGTGTGTGTGTGTGTGTGTTTTTGTTTTTTTAAAGAAAACTGTATTGGACATACTTTTAAATGTTATTAAATTAATTTAATTCTGAATAAAACAAACAACAATTTCTGAGCAGTTTTTGGAAAGAATATTAATCCATTAAGTGGTTAATAAACTGTAATAACGGACAGAAATAACCATTTTTCAGTGACCTGAAATTACTTTACAGAAATGGAGGAAGACACAAAATATTGTGTACCCAAAAGCCTTGGAATAGCAACATTGATAACAGACGGAAAACCCATTTAGCAGTAAACGTGATTATAAAACTGAACAGAAATGAAAACTGGGGATTAGGGCTACTGGCGATATCCCAAAAACAAAAATGACATTAGGCAGCCACCTAATGGGTGTGTTGGAAGAGCTGCTAAGTATTTTTAATATGTTGACAGTTATATCCAACGCATTGATAAGTTAATAACTGGAACATTTATATAATGTGGGAAGGGGTATCATACAGTAGCATGGGCTTTCTCTGGGTCAATCTTGTCATGCCGCTTTTCCCCAAAGCGCTTTATTTCCCTTTTGAAAAAAATGGGGGGAGGGGAGTACCAATGCTCTCTCTCTCACAGGGCACCAAAAAGTCTAGTTACAGCTCTGGCTACTGCAATCACAGTAGTGACCAGCCGATTAGAACAGATGATGCCTCCTCTCCTGATGCGTTACTGTGCGGCACCACTTTTCTCAAGGAACTTGTAAAGTGAATTCAGGACTGAGTTGTTCTGTCCACGTGTAACACAAGCCCATCAGGTTTGTTAGCAAACCAAAAAAGTAAGCAATTGGGCAAAACCATGTTGCACAGCAGATGGGGCAGATGTAACATGTGCAGAGAGAGTTAGATTTGGGTGGGGTGTGTTTAAACTGAAATCTAAATTGCAGTGTAGAAATTAAGTGGCCAGTATTTACCCTGCACAGAAATAATGTAACTCACCCAAAATCTACATTTCTCTGCACATGTTACATCTGCCTCACATGCAGTGCACATGGTTTTGCCCAATTGCTTGCTTTTTTGGTTTGCTAACAAACCTGAATAAACCCCTATGTGCACAATTTAAAAACTACCTCATTGCTAATTCCATGTAAAGTTTGCTAGGGAGCATTACAGTAGAGGGTTGAGTGCTAATCCATTACTCACAGACTGGCATATTTGTCAATAGGCCCTTTGTTTTGCGATAAGGCAGAGTATTTATCACCGCAAATCCATTGTCGCTGCAATTGTAAAATAAACATATTGGGGGTAATTCTGAGTTGATCGCAGCGGCAAGTTTGTTATCAAGTGGGCAAAACTATGTGCACTGCAGGTGGGGCAGATATAACATTTGCAGAGAGAGTTAGATATGGGTGGGTTATTTCGTTTCTGTGCAGGGTAAATACTGGCTGCTTTATTTTTACACTGCAATTTAGATTTCAGCTTGAACACACCACACCCAAATCTAACTCTCTCTGCACATGTTATATCTGCCCCCCCCCCCCCCCCCCTGCAGTGCACATGGTTTTGCCCAACTGCTAACAAATTTGCTGCTGCAATCAACTCAGAATTAGGCCCATTGGGCCTAATTCTGAGTTGATCACAGCAGCAAGTATTTTAGCAGTTGGGCAAAACCATGTGCACTGCAGGGGGGACAGATATAACATGTGCAGAGAGAGTTAGATTTGGGTGGGGTGTGTTCAAACTGAAATCTAAATTGTAGTGTAAAAATAAAGCAGCCAGTATTATACCCTGCACAGAAACTAAATAACCCACCCAAATCTAACTCTCTCTGCAAATGTTTTATCTGCCCCCCCCCCCTACAGTGCACATGGTTTTGCCCAATTGCTAATAAACTTGATGCTGCGATCAACTCAGAATTACCCCCATTGTTCTCTGACCAGTAATGTCACACACATTCCCACAACAACCTACATCCCATTAATAAATGTGTTGTGCTATACCGGTTTTTCATCCATTTTTCTCGGTAAACTACATTTTTACTGGTGCAATCCAGCAATAGAGGATGCATGTGGTGATGCCCCTAATCATAAACACACACCTACCAAATATCCTCATGTTGTATGTATCCTAATGTTCTCAAGAAGCTCTGTATATTAACATATAAGATAAATCACAATATCAGAATTAGAAAAGCTTCTTAATGTTATGATCAACAGTGATCTGTCCCTACTGTATCGATGGAGACAGGACAGACCAGAACAAGAGAGGAGGACCACTGCGCTGTAAGAGGAGGACCACTGCGCTGTACGAGGAGAACCACTGCGCTGTAAGAGGAGGACCACTGCGCTGTAAGAGGAGGACCACTGCGCTGTAAGAGGAGGACCACTGTGCTGTAAGAGGAGGACCACTGCGCTGTAAGAGGAGGACCACTGTGCTGTAAGAGGAGGACCACTGCGCTGTAAGTATGGCGGGGTGGGGCTGTCTATGTCGGGTCTTTTTTTACTAGTTTTCTAGTTTAATAATATTGCTGCCCAGGCTTCTGTTGAAAACAAAGGCATTTACAGAACTATTTGAAATCTTCTAAAGAATATTGGCTGCTGATTAAGAAAACCATTTTACAGTAAAAAAAAAAAAATCATAACCTGGATAAATATTTCATCATAAATGTAAGACACAGAGGTCGTGGGTCAGATCTGCAATGCAACATTTTCCCTTGCAAAACTCATCAACATCCAACTGTTTTCAGATGAAAAATGTTTCGGCTAAGCTTTGTGACCTTGCACCCTATGAAGGTCATGTGCAAGCTTGTGCACACATTCTGATTCTTATTTTATATTATACAGTATATAAAATTATAATATAACTAGAAAATGATAGGTAACAAAGAAACAAACAAGGAAACGAACATCAACCTAAACCTCTCTGTCTATCGTTTGATAAAGTAATGTTAAAAAGGAAAGTTACAAGGGTCTGGTTGGCAAATTTTAGCCATGGAGGCAAGTCATACTATCCTATTCTCCCGGAACAGCCGGGAGGTTCCCAAAAAATTAAGTGGCACTCCTAGCCGTCCGAAAAAGTAAGCGAGTCTCAAGCAGCCGGCCGTTACCCACCCCTTACCCCATCAATGACGTGATTCACACTGAATCACATCATCATAGCCGTGCCCCCACTGTGCAATGCCGGTAATCTTGGCATTAAATAACGGAGATGATGATGCGGTTTCAGATATCACACCCCTTGCACAGATCCCTAGTACTTGCCACGCCTCCACCGTGCCTCACCCCCTCACTGCACTATGCTGTGCCAACCTGCAGGGCCGGTTCCAGGCCTACTAGCACCCTTAGTGAGACAATTTAAAAGCGCCCCCCCCAAACCTATAAATAAATATATTTTCACACCCCCTCTACGTACACAATTAGCAGCCTTACACATAACAGCCACAGTAGTGTTCCTTACACACAATGTCTCCAGTATAGTGACAGATACACACAATGTGCAGTGCCAGATAGACATGATATACCCCCCAGCAGTGCCAGCTACACATGACATGCCCCGCAGCAGTGCCAGCTACACATGACATGTCCCCCAGCAGTGCCAGCTACACATGATAGTGTTCATTTTTCAGGGCAGGGAGCTGATCACAGGGAGGGCACATTTTTAAGTTAGGAGGGCAAAATTATGTACATACTGTAATGCTTGGTGCTCCCCTACCTATATGGCAAAGCATGGACAGTGCGCGCCGAGAAAAAATGTAGGGGCGTTGCTTCGTGGGGAAGGTGCGTGGCCACATAATTGTGGCAATTCACATTACACCACACAGTAGTGCAGCTAATACACATTGCACCAGGTAGAACCTCCTAGACACTTTGCGCCAGGCAGAGCACGTTAGACACTTTGCGCCAGGCAGAGCACGTTAGACACTTTGCGCCAGGCAGAGCACGTTAGACACTTTGCGCCAGGCAGAGTATGTTAGACACTTTGCGCCAGGCAGAGCACGTTAGACACTTTGCGCCAGGCAGAGTATGTTAGACACTTTGTGCCAGGCAGAGCACGTTAGACACTTTGCGCCAGGTAGAGCACTGAGACACTTTGCGCCAGGTAAAGCACAGAGACACTTTGCGCCAGGTAGAGCACTGAGACAGATACATAAATGCCCCCACAGTGCAGATATGCCCCCACAGTGACAGATACATAAATGCCCACACAGTGCAGATATGACCCCACATTGCCAGATATGACACCACAGTGCCCTGCCCGCCCCAATACATAAATGCCCCCAGTGCCCGATCCTTAAATGCCCAATACCTGCGGTGCTGGGAGCCGGGAGGGGGAGTGCTGTTGAGGGCGCGGGTGGACTCTTCAAAACTCTTGTGTGCGCGCTATGCGTGCTGCACGGCATCTGACGTCAGACACACACAAGAGTTTAGGCCAGGGCCGGGACACTGCAGGCTGGCTCCAGGCACGAATATGGCGGCGCTCATTAAGGGTGGCTGTGTGTATAAGGTGAATATAAAACATAAATGTATTCTGTGCTTAGATTTAGGTCCCATCACCATGATATCTCATTATGGTATGCAATTATTCCAAAATACGGAAAAATCCGATATCCAAAATACCTCTGGTCCCAAGCATTTTGGATAAGGGATACTCAACCTGTACAACCTGTTTGTTTTTACATCCCATTCCATCCTTCCGTGGTCCAAGAAGAAGTAAAAAGACAGGAAGTGGTGGCTATCCTGGTGCAAAGGGAATGTAAGGAGAATTATGGGCCTATCTGATTGCTCACACTTTCTCTCCCACCAGTTTTTCTATCGGATACTTTCTTTCTTTCTTTTTTCTTTTTTTTTTAATATATTTATTAGAGTTTTCAGAAAAAGAACAAGCAAGTAAGTACATAGCAAACAATGGACAGTCAAATATACAGTCAGACCCAGCAAGTCTGGAATGGAAATAAGACAACAAAAGTCTGAAGAGGTTTCAAGACCACACAAGGATAACACAATTTACACGTAAAAATAGTGTACAGATTCAAATAATATGTGCTTCCAGACAGTGAAATGAGAACAAAATACTCAATACTCTCAATTGATCGGATAGCTAGGAAGAGCGCTGTGTAATGATATTGAATTATATCATTAAAGAAAATAAGCATTAATAATTGTAAGAAAATATAAAAGAGTTGTCTTGTTATTTGGCACCAACCGCTGTCTGAAAGATTGGAAAACCCACATCAATAAATATCAGTCCAATACAAAACCAAAAAATAGTAAATAAGGGTAAGAAGGGTAAGGAATGATAAAAGGGAGAGGAGCGGGGGGTGGGGGACTTGGATAATCGGATTCAACATGAGCTCTCAGACAGATAAACATTATCATTATTATGCCCCATGGAGTCCAACTACACTACAATACAACTGTATATCAATTAGCATATAAATGAGAGTAAAATAGCTAAGGAAGGACATACCCCGACACAGCAAATGAATTGAGTGTAGGACAACAAAAATATAAAAAAGATAAAGAAGTATTCTGACATCCGAGAACAGACACTTCAGATACAGTAAATCATAGGCATTAGCATAGTAAATAAAACATACAGAACCTCAGAAAATTAGCCATCTATCAATTTCTTATAGAGCCACCATTCGGTATTTTCAAAAATACTGAAGACCCGTTTTTGTGTCTCTATGTCCAAAGAAGCAATAAATGTTCCCCATTTTTTATAAAATTTTACTACTCCTATTTCTTTATCCGGTAATGTTTTAAGACATTCAAAATACATTATTTTAAGGAGCATAGCTTTCACTTCATGAATCATAGGGGCATCTTTAGAAATCCAATGGACCAGAATCACCTTTTTTGCTATTGTAACATCTAAAGTAAGGATAGGTACAAGGGTTTTTGATAGACCCCTGGAGAGCCAAGAGTCAAAATTTGCAAAAATACATACAATAGGGTCAAGTGGTACATTAATCATAAAGGTGATATTGATAAACATGATAAGCTTATTCCAAAATCTTCTACTCTTGCTACATTCCCACAAAGAGTGCACAAAATTAGTCTTACTACTACAACATTTTAAACAGAGGCCCAGCTCACCCGGTATAAAGTACTTCCTTTGGGCCTATGTAATATATGCCCGGCGTATCGTTTTAGCGTGAGTTTCTTGAAGTATAGAGGATTTTAAATGAGATATTGTCTTATTATAATGTCTGAGTATTATATCTCCAGTAGTCAAGGATGGAAAATCTTTCATCCAGTCTTCTAAAGTTGTGACCCATATAGTTTTTGAGTTTGGTTCTAATAAAATATGATACAAATATCTTGTTTTATAAGCTATAGATGCCAACCGGGTTATTAGATTCAGAAGTTTATCAGGTGTGTGTGTTTGGTAGGGGCTAATTTAGAAATGGTAGTAAGATAGTTCTGTATCTGAAGGTAAAAGAAAAAGTGAGATTGATTTAAACTATATTTGTCTTTCATGGCCGAAAAGGGATATAGTGTGCCTCCCGGGTCAAATACATCCGCTGTGGTGCGGATGCCCTTTTGTTTCAGTCTAACGAAGACTGAGCATTCTAGTTCTGGTAAAAACATAGGGTTGCCCCACAATGAGATGCATTTGGTGTACCCAGGATTTCTGCCTAGAATTTTATTTATACACATCCAGGAGCAATAAATGTCTTGAAACAATATGGAGGAGAGGAACTGAGGGGGCAAGGAATTCTTTGATGAGTGCAGCAGGGCGTTAGGTGAATACAGATCAAGCAATGCACAATCAAGTTCATGTATCATGTATGTACTACGCTCCAGCATCTAATCCATAATATAATGGAAGAAAATGGCGTAATTAAATTTTAATAAGTCCGGGAGTCCAAAACCTCCATGGATCCTAGATGCCTGGAGTCCAACTCGGGCTATACAGGGTTTTGCATTCTTCCAAGTGAATTTTTGAAAAATAGAGTACAAATATCTAATATGCTTATTCGACAATGTGAACACAGGAAAGCAAGTAGCGCTTTTAGGTCACAACTAAGAAAGGTAGGTCACAACAACAACACAATTTAATAAAATCGTAATGAGCAAAATATAAAAAGTATATATAGAATACACATTGTTAAAAATATGTTAAGAAAAGTTGGTATACGGAGTAAACAGTGCGCCTGAAGTTCAAAAAACCTGTTCCAATAAACAGTCCCCTTGGTCCCAATTAGTCCCGTACAGATCACAACCGTGAGTGATAGTTACCACCAGCGTCTCTCAAGGCGTTTGAGCAGATCGGCGTCCGCAAGTGGCTATCCCTTGATTGGTAATGCAGAAAGAGTTCCACGGTGTGAAGGGATCTCTCCTTAAATGGGGTCCAAGAACGTGTAGCAACAAGGGACTTGGTCCAGGTCTCGATCTTCTAATGATGTCAATTGGTGGGAGTGAGCACAAAGCAGCAGATCTCACCGACGCGTTTCGTTGCGTTCACGCAACTTTTTCAAGGTGCTGACAGTACTGCTGATGAGGGTTTATATACCTCATCAATACGGCTGCTCATTTGCATGTGTAATTAGTTGTGACCATCCCTTCTCATTATGTGACCAAATAATGACAGACAATAATATTTATAGTGAAACTTATTCGAAAACACAATCCGATCCGCTCAAACGCCTTGAGAGAAGCTGGTGGTAACTATCACTCATGGTTGTGATCTGTACGGGACTAATTGGCACCAATGGGACTGTTTATTGGAACAGGTTCTTTGAACTTCTTTTAATTTACGTCTATTCGAAATCAGGAGGAGCACTGTTTACTCCGTATACCAACTTTGCTTAACATATTTTTAACATTGTGTATTCTATATATACTTTCTATATTTTGCTCATTATGATTTTATTAAATTGTGTTGTTGTTGTGACCTACCTTTCTCATTTATGACCTAAAAGCGCTACTTGCTTTCCTGTGTTCATATTCTATTTGGGGTCTGACCAACCCCTTTGTGTTTAGCTGCTGTGTTGAACCTCCCCATCCAGCGCCAGGAGTTAATTACGCTAGGGTAATTTCCTTTTCTTGCATTATTCGACAATGTGACTGGCAGCATCTGTATAATGTAAGACATTTTTGGTTAAATGTTGTTTTTTTATCACTAATATTCTACCTAGCATGGAGAGAGGTAAAAGGATCCTGTTCTCCAAAAGTTTTGCAATCGCTTGTATAATAGTATTGCTATATTGTATAATGTATTGCTATAAAGGAGAGAGAGTTGGGACGGTATATAGACTGCTAAATATTTAAATTTAGTTTGAACTTTTTTGATCTGACCCAAAGAGGAATGGTTATCCAAAAAGTTCAAATTACCTGAGAGGGATAAAATCTCAGACTTGTCAGTATTCCTTTTGTATCCTGAGATAGATCCAAATTGAGGAATAATTTTAAAGACAATGGAGAGAGAATGTTCTGGATGAGATAGAAATAGCAGCATGTCGTCTGCAAATAATGCTGCTACTCCCTTAGAATGTAAGCTCCCACGAGTAGGGCCCTCTTCCCTCATGTGCTTATCCTTTTCTTACTTTAATAATCCTCAACTGCCCAAATCACGCAGTTTTTTGGCCACCTGGAACTTATCTCTGTCATTTACTGGTGTAGTTATGCTTAGTTACCCTGTACTTGTCCTATATTGTCTTCAACTGTGAGTCGCTGTCTTCCTGTTTTAATTATGTGCATATGTACTCTGTAATTGGGCGCTGTGGAACCCTTGTGGCGCCATATAAATAAAGGATAATAATAATAATAATAATAATAATAATACTCTTAGATCAACATTTTTTATCAAAATAACCTGATAAAGTGGGGATTGCCTCAAGGCTAATGCCAATGGTTCTTGAGCTATGGCAAATAGCAGGGGGGATAATGGGCATCCCTGCCTAGTACTCCTAGCAATTGGGAAAGAATCTGACAAAAAAAATTACAAGAAAGTTGGGATGACGATTTAGAGTATAATGTAGAAATGAAGGATATAAATTGAGGGGGAAAGCCGAATCGATCCATAGTATAGAAGAGGTGCTTCCAACTGACCATGTCAAAAGGCTTCTCGGCATCAAGCACCAAGATGGCCTTAGACGTGGAAGATGCATCAGTAGTAACCGAATAAATAGCCAAAAGCACCCTCCTAATATTGGTTACAGGGTTTCTACCCGTAATAAAAACGGATTGGTCTATGTAAATTAGACAAGGAAGTACAGTACCTTTTTTAATCTGTCAGCTAAGATTTTGGTCAATAATTTTTTATCAATATTTAAGAGTGAGATTGGCCTATAAGAGCTGGGGTTACAAGTATCCCTCCCAGGTTTAGGAATTAACTTAATGGTCGCTGAATTAAAATGTGCCGGCATAATATGTTGAGTTAATATAGAATTGAAGAAAGAAATCAGTATTGGAGTGATGTGTGGCTGTAATAGTTTGTAATATTCTGAAGTGAGCCCATCAGGGCCTGGGGCTTTTCCATTTTTTAGTTGGGAAATGGAATATTTAACCTCAGTTTCAGCAATTGGAACCGTCAAGGAATCCTGTAATGTGAGAGTCAACGTGGGAACAGTTAGGCCCTCCCAAAAAGGAGAAGCGGAGGCAGAATCAGAAAAGGCAGCATCAGAATTAGAATACAATTGTTAATAGAATTGTTTCAATACTTCAGCCATTTTTTATTATTTTTTGTCATTGTGCCATCCCCCTTCCTCAATGGGTGGACTACCATAGGTGGGGTTTAACCTCGAATGAGATTTGTGAGTAGTTTGCCTACTTTATTCCCAAATTGAAAAAAATGTTGATCCTTTTTAAAAGAATAAGATTTCTCCATTTTATAAAAAAAAAAGCATTAAAGTGGGTTTTAGCTTGCAGGTAATTGGTTTTTTTTTTTAAATAGAGTAATTTTTATTCAACAGCGTTTTTATATATACAGACATTTCAGTGTACACTGGGAAGCACATTGGGGTTACACGTTATTCAAAGCATTATTGTCACCAAGGATATACGTATATTTATACTGATACGAATGACATTTCCCATTTTACAGTTCCCGTGCATTCTTCCCACCATATACATATTTTCTGAAGTCTGTAACCAGGTCGTGTTTCACATACTTAACATTTTGTATTTCCTCCCACCCCCCCACCCAGGACCTGTATTAAAAATTACCCCGTCTATCAGGCCCTAAATAGCCCCCAACCCCTCTACCCCCAAACAAACCCTTTAACTAACTTAAGCCTAGTTACCTAACATATGCGTGGTGTGGTGTGGCGACCAGATATGTAAACAGCTATAATAGAGGAGAGGTGAAGGTCCGGCTCAGCGCCCCAGGGCCCAAATATCACACCGCGGCGAAGGTCGGTGCCTCTAAGTCCAAAGGGCAAGGGATGAGTATGTGGAATTGATCCAAGGAGACCATATCTTCTCGTATTTGGTAAGGGCATTATATTTCATGTAGACATATCGTTCTTTTGTTAGAGTATCGTTTACCAAACCTTTAAAAGCATGTATCGTGGGAGGTCGCGGGGCCATCCACGTCCGCGCGATGCACACCTTTGCAAGGGCGCACATGTTGCGGGCGTACAAGTCTTCCCAGCGGGACCCAGAATCGGGGTCTCCCACCCCCAGAATGCAGAACTTCGGAGTCAGCAAGCTTCTCTGTATCCCCGTATGTTCCAGAATCGACCCGACCCCAGCCCAGAACACCTGCAGCGGCGGGCATTCCCATGTGAGGTGCCAGAATGTGCCTCCGGCAACCCCGCACTTGGGGCAAGCACCAGCGCTATCTGTCCTAAATCTGGCCAGCCTGCTCGGTGTCATGTATGATCTATGTAGAATAAAAAACTGTATCTGTTGAAACCGCAGCGATTTGGTGACCTGGCTCGGGTTACCCAGAGCGCCCTCCCAGTCTTCCCCGTCCATGGGACCTACGTCACTCTCCCATCTCTCCCTAAGACTTGAGAGCGGGTCTGCATGTGTCGTTTGAAGGAGATACGAGTAGGTGAAGGAGATCACCTTAACTCGGCCCAGTGAATGAAGAAATGCTTTCATGGGGAAGGGGAAAAGCGTTGGGGAAGAATCTGCGAATTGCGCCTGCAGGGCATGTCTCAGTTGTAAGAATCTATAGAAGTGAGAGTTCGGGAGTCCAAACTCCTCTTTCAATTGCTGAAATGATTTTAACGTGCCATTGCTATATAGCTGGGACACCGAAACTATCAAGTACGGAGCCCATACCTCCTCACCCCCCAGGGACCCCAGTTCACTGAGCAATCTGGAGTGCCACAGAGAAGTGTCCGGGTCCATTCCCTCGTACCCAAGTAGGGCCTTCAATGCCAACCATATCTTCAGAGCCTGGAAGACAATAGGAGGTGAGAGTCTGGAAGGGTTACCCCCCGCCAAGACCTGTGCCGGGGAAAGACCTGGGTAATAGCATCTAAGGAACGCCCAGCCTAGTCCATCTTCCTCCCCTCCTCGGAGCCACATACCAATGTGTGATAGCTGAGCAGCATAATAATACAGTTGGAAGTGGGGTAATGCCAAGCCACCGTCCCTTTTTTGTCTGGTAAGAGTGGATAATTTTATTCTGGATCTTCTATTGGCCCATATCAAGGACGTCAGGACACTATTTAATTTTCTGAAGAACGCTGGAAATATGTAAACGGGGGACTGCAATAGAACATACAAAAGTTTAGGCAACACTACCATTTTAATGAGGCCGACTCTACCCGTCATTGTCAGTGGCAGCTTGCACCAAGCTCTCGATTTGCGCACAACCATCTGTACCACAGGGTCAAGGTTTAAGGGCACAAAGTCCGATGGGTCGTTAGTGACCAGGATCCCTAGGTACTTAAACTGGGCTGTCCAACACAACGGTAAGGATATTTTCGGAGTCTGGGGGGGGGGGCCTATAACGGGCATGATAAACGATTTGGTCCAGTTTATGCGGAGACCCGAGTACCTACCGAAGGTCTCTATGACCTGCAACACAATGGGCATATCCACCGCGTAGTCTCGAAGGAATAGCAACAGGTCATCCGCATAAAGGGCCAATTTGTCAGTGCAGGGACCCGTACTGATTCCCTCAATGTCCGGGTGTGACCTAATCAAACATGCCAGGGGTTCCATGGCTATGGCAAACAGGGCGGGAGAGAGGGGACATCCCTGTCTGGTGCCCCGTGTCAAAGGGAATGAGGAGGAAATGTATCCATTCACCAGGACCCTGGCGCGTGGATTTTGGTATAACAGTTTGACCCATTGTATAAAGTTAGGGCCAAAGCCCATGCTCCTCATAACTCCCCACAGGTATGGCCACTCAACACTATCAAAAGCCTTGGCCGCGTCCAAGGAGACCACGACCTCGTCTGAAGGGAAATCATGAGGAGCCTGCAAAATAGTGTACAGCCTGCGCAAATTAATGGACGTGGATTTCCCGGGCATGAAGCCGGTTTGATCGGGGTGGATTATGGATTCAATCACCGTGTTTATACGGACCGCAAGAATTTTCGCTAGGATCTTAGCGTCTGTGGGAATAAGGGAAATCGGCCTGTATGACTCCAAGAGTTTAGGGTCCTTACCAGGTTTTGGAAGCATTATTAGAATAGCCTCGGACATTGAGGGAGGAAGGCAGTCAGCGGCATATATGTTAACATACATGTCTAGTAGTTGAGGTCCAAAGAACTTAATGTACTGTTTATATAGTTCCGTGGGAATACCGTCACTACCCGGGGATTTACCACTAGGAGCCGCCTCGATCGCCGACATCACCTCCTCCAAGGTCAGAGGCGCATCCAGGGCGTCCCTATCCTCAGGGGAAAGTTTAGAAAGGGGGATATTTGTCAGGTAGAGGTCTAGCTCCTCCCCGGAGCATGTCAGTCGGCTGTTGTATACCTCCCTAAAATAACAGAGGAGTAGCTGTGCAATGTCGGGGGTGTTATCTGTAATGGAGCCGTCGGCGCCGAGCAGCTGCGCTATCGTGGTCCCAGGCCTGTCGTAGTGCACCAGGTGGGCCAACAAGCTACCTGGTCTGTCCGCCTGCATGTATATATTATTGGCCCTGAACAGGAGGGAGCGTGCATTTTTGTCTGAGAGGTGAGCCAGCCAGGCCCCCTGAGCCGTCTGCCAGCGGGCCTTCAGCGCAGGGGTGCCCTCAGTTAGGTAGCGTGTCTCCAGGTCCCTGCACTCGGTCTCAAGCTGTCTTTCTGTCGCCCTGCGAGCCACCTTGCAGGCAGCAATTTTGCCAATTAAGGTACCTCGCATATACGCCTTGAATGCATCCCAAACTACCGGAGCCGGGGCCGTATCTGCGTTATCCGCGAAAAATCCCTCCCATGTGGGCGCTAATTCTGGGCATTCGCCCAGCTGGGCAAGCCAGGATGGATGCAACCTCCAATATGATTGTCCCTTCTGACAGTCCCCTACCAGTGACAGCACCAGGGGTGAATGATCAGATACCCCTCGTGCCTCGTAATGAGCGTCCATCACGCCAGGCACAAGCTCAGGCGAGACCAGGGCCAGGTCGATTCTGGAAAAGGAGCCGTGTGTACTCGAATAACTGGAGTATTGCCGAAGGGTAGGATTTCGAACCCTCCAGACATCTACCCACTGCATACTGTCTAGAAATTCTGCAAATTTAGATTTGGGAGGAATCAAGTCGCCCCCCGCTCCCTGTCTCGAAGGAGTCCTCCATCTGTCCAAAGAGGCATCCAACACAGCGTTGAAGTCTCCCAGGCAGATGACAGGAGTATGGGGGGAGGAGGCAACGAATGAGGCAGCCTTTTGCAGGACATCGTAGGAGAATGGGGGAGGAACATACACAGACAATAGGAAAAAATTTCGTGAAAACAGTTTGCACTCTAGAAATACGTATCTACCATAAGGATCTGTGTTTACCCTGATCAACTCGAACTGTACAGTCCTCCTTATCATCACCGACACCCCTCGGGAATAAGAGGAGTGTGAGGAATGATACGCCCACCCCACCCAAGGCCTGCGGAGCGATAACAGCCTATTCCCCTCCAAGTGAGTTTCACTCAAGCAAATGATATCCGGGCCATATTTCTTGATCATTTTAAATACTAGGGAACGTTTAACTTTGTTGTTGATGCCCCGGACATTCCACGCCAGAAATTTCAAGGGAGGCATGTCCGTCTAAGTATCAACAGGGACGCAGCTCTTTTAGCAACCACCCGTCCAACCGGTGTTTCGCACCTATAATCATGTCGCCCGCAGGCCCCGAGCCGGACCCCATAAAACAGTGCAAGCCCACCACACCCTCCAAGTGACAAGCATATAGGCTTCTTAAATTCAAAACGAGCAACATAATAACTGCTGAGAGGCCAACGGCGGCCCCCAAACTTCCCCCCACCCCGTATACCTCCCCGAACTGTGGTATACCCATATCCCTAACTAAACTCTAACCTTGGAGATCCCAAAGCCTACGGCAACACTGTACCAGGTGTACAGATCAAATCAACCCCAATACAAAAACCCTTTTGTACGTTAATGTCACTTCTCAGCAAAGTCCAGAACCATTAAGCTAGAGGAAGCTCCCTGGACTTATACTTGCGGAGTGTTAGCCCATATAGGAGGGCGACCCGGTGTCAGTCTGGAGCCAGCTGGTGGTCCCCCGGAGCATACCTGTCCAGCCAGGACGCTGCCTCCCTCGGCGAGCCGAAGAACTTTGTCTCCCCGTCCGCCACCACGCGGAGCCTGGAGGGGAACAGCATCGAGTAGGGCAGATTCAAGTCTCGAAGACGTCTTTTGATGGGAAGAAACTGGGCCCGGTCTTTTTGAACGTCCGCTGCGAAGTCCGGAAATGCCGACACCCTGATTCCATTCCGGAGTAGGGGGCCCTTCACACGGCCCAGGCGCAGGACAGAGTCCCGATCCTTGTAGTGCAGGAACTTTGCAATAAAAGTTCGTGGCGGGGCGCCTGGGGGTAGAGGCCGGAAGGGCACCCGGTGAGCCCGCTCCACTGCGAACTGGGAGGTGAAGGATTCCGCTCCATATGCCTCTTTTAGCCAGGACTCCAGGAAATCTTCAGGGTTTGCCCCCTCCTCCTTTTCGGGGAGGCCCACGAATCTCACATTGTTTCTGCGGAGTCTGCCCTCCATGTCCAGGAGTTTAGTTTGCATTGTCGCGACTTGCTGTGTGACTGCAGACACCGATCTCTGTAGAGGGCCACTGAGGTCCTCCAAGTTGGAGACCCTTGTCTCGGTTTCGCCCACTCTCTCCCGTATTCGCTGGACGTCCTGCCGCATCAATGATAGATCACACTGTACCTTCTCCATTTTGTCCGACAGACGTTGTTCGCTGGCCGCTATAGCCTCCAGGACCTGCTGGATGGAGGGAGCGGGTGGCTGTGTATTCGCCCCCGAGTCGGCCCCGGCCGAGGGATCCATTCTGGCAGGGGGGGAGGTCTTAGGTGATGGCTGCGTCGACTGGGTTGCAGGCTGTCGTGCAAACTTCTCCAATTTAGCAGCGGCAGCGCTCTGGCCACCCCTCACCATCGTATCAATGCCCAGCACAGCTCAGAGTCTCGATATTCAGTGTCAAGAGGTATAGCAGTAGGGTGGTAAATGCAGTATCAGCAGCTGCCGGGCACTGGGAGAGCCAGCTGCCAGGCCAGTGGGAGAAGGGGGGAACCAGGTGAATTCAGTGGTATATAAATATAAATGTAAATCCAATATGTGGTGTTCCAAGGATAAAGGCAGGAGCAGGGCAGCTAGGGCCAGTCCAAGCTCCTCCAGCCCAGCACGATCTCACACTCACTGCACCCTGCTGTAAGGAGGGAGGGAGGAAGCTGCAAGCAAGATGGCCGCCCAGCACATTTATCATTCCCTCCTCTCACCCTGCACCAGCCTTCAGGGGAGCTGACTTTTTCCTGTGTGGAGCCCTGGGGGAGCAGGAGTGAGGTGTCGCTGTCCTCAGGAGCCGCCAGCCGCTGTGTCCGCCTCCGGCGCGGGATCGCGCGCACGCGCGCACACGCGCCCGGCAGAGCTCCAAAACTGAGGCCGGGGATTGAGTTGCGGCCTAGGCCCGAAGTCCGGGCGGCCGCTGGCGTGGACCGGGAGTGCTCGTTTCGGGTAGTAACTGTGCCCGCTGCCTCCCCAGTACTGATAGGCAAGAGGGGGGACCAGGGAAGACCGCAGTATAGAGCCCCAGGATTGATTCAGGATCTTTTTCCAGGGAGCTCCTCGATCCTTCTGCCTAGTCCCTTGCTGCCGTGGCCACGCCCCAGGTAATTCGTTTTTTTATCGGAGAAAGGTTCTGGAGAAAATTTTGATAGACATCTGTAAGAGCCTGCTGGGCATTTAGAAATTGGGAAGCTATGTCCTTTTTTTGAGATGTTATGTATGAGATAATTTCTCCCCTAATTACAGGCTTAGATGCCTGCCAAAATAAAATAGGGTTAGTCTAAGATAGATTTGTTATTATACATGTACTCAAGCCATGCACTCTCCACCTTATTCTGAAATTTCATGGAATTAGCAAAGGAAACAGGAAATCTCCATGAAATATGGGAACTTCTCTCCGGTCCCACAACTAATCTCATCCATATCAAGGCATGATATGTAAGAGTAATAGGTTCTATTCCTGCATCCAGAATTTTTGGGAGTAGTATCACTGAGGGTAATAAGTAATCTATTCTGGACATGGTGCCATGCGCAGTGGATAGACATGTAAAAGACTTATCAGTAGGATGGAGCGATCTCCATATATCTAACAATTGCAAATCATGTAATAACATTAAAATATCCTGTGCCGACGAAGAGGTGGTAGATTTCCGTAAAGTTAGTTTATCTAGATGAGGGGAAATAAATGAATTAAAATCTCCACCAAGAATAATCGGCCAGTGCGAGTGGGACTGTAACAATGCCAATAGAGATCAAAAAAAGACTTGGAAAAAGAATTCGGGGCATAGACATTACAAAATAGATAGGATTTGTTTCCTAGTTTAACTTCCCCAAGTACATATCTACCGTCTACATCCGCTGCACATTTACCCACCTCCACATGTAAGGAGCTCTTAATCAGGGTTACCACACCTCTCTTCTTGGAGGAGTAAGGCGCTGCCATCAACACTTTCCAACCCAACATATTACCGTATATACTCGAGTATAAGCCGACTTTTTCAGCACTTTTTTTGTGCTGAAAAAGCCACCTCGGCTTATACTCGAGTCAGCTTTAGGAGGGACACAGAGAGCACAGCGCGCGGCTCTCCTGTGTCCCTCCTGCATCTCCGGCGGCAGCGGCGTCTGTGTGGTAAAGGAAGTGCACGAACCGGCACTTCCTTTAACACACGCCGCTGCCGCTGGAGACGCAGGAGGGACACAGGAGAGCCGCGAGCTGCACCCTCCGTGTCCCTCCTTCAGAAGACAGCGCGGGAGCGACGGAGGGTAAGTATCTAGCACTGTGGGGCATATCTGGCACACCTGGCACTGTGGGGCATATCTGGCACACCTGGCACTGTGGGGCATATCTGGCACACCTGGCACTGTGGGGCATATCTGGCACACCTGGCACTGTGGGGCATATCTGGAACACCTGGCACTGTGGGGCATTTCTGGCACACCTGGCACTGTGGGGCACACCTGGCACTGTGGGGCACACCTGGCATATCTGGCACTGTGGGGCATATCTGGCACTGTGTGGCATATCTGGCACTGTGTGGCATATCTGGCACATCTGGCACTGTGGGGCATATCTGGCACTGTGGGGCATATCTGGCACTATGAGGTCTGTGTACGGGTAGAGCTGCATTTCCCACCCTAGGCATATACTCGAGTCAATAAGTTTTCCCAGGTTTTTGTGGTAAAATTAGGTGCCTCGGCTTATATTCGGGTCGACTTATACTCGAGTATAAATGGTATGTTTTTCAGTTTCCGGGGGGAAGGGGGAGGGGAATCAAATGGGATTCTTGCAGAAAAGCAATATCTACTTTCATTTTAGAAAGATATAGTAAGATTTTTTTACGTTTAGGGGGTGAATTTATCCCTCCAACATTCCAGGAGGCTATATTAATATCCAACATAGTGAGTGAAGGTAGTTATGAATGTATAATGTCCGGTGAGTGCTCTCCAGCAGATACAAATGCTCACATAGCAGGACTCCATAGGGCATCCCAACGAATCCGAAAATGGGGGAGGGAAGGAAGAGGGAGGGACATAGGGAAAACAACAATATACAGAATGATATACAACATGAGAAAAGTAACAAAGAAAAAATGTAAAATAACTTTTCAGCGAGCACACCCGAGATAGATGTGCTGCGGGCCGGTGTAACGGAGCTTCTCCGCACCGCCACTCACATCCCCAGAGCCGGAAGTCTCCGGATACTTTCTTTAAATAAAATTATATTGTTTTTCACCACAACATTTCAATGTTTTTGTTTTATTAGTATGTCTAAAATTGGTTTAGTTCCTTGATGTAGAAAACCATCTACCTCTAGGGGTTTAAGATCATGCATCACTAGAACATTAGCAGGTGTTCTCTTATCAATAATAACTGAACCCATTGCTGCAAATATTTGCCTAAGAAAATTCCTTTTCTTGCTGTATGAATGATGAGTTTTTACTTGCATTTATTATGCTTTATACTGTAGCTATAGCCTTGTAATACCAATACTATATTTTTTACTTAGTATTAGTACATTTGCTCTTATATAGCTTTATTACAATTAGAAATTAACTTTTTATTACTATTTACCAATGGCAGAACGTCATACCTGGCAATCAGGAGCAAGCTCTCTCACAGCCCAATTTTCCCAATATTTCTCATAATGTCTTGTAGCATGGACAGGAGTGGAGCCTGGAAGTGAAGTGCAGGAATGGGCAGGGGTCCAACAAGAAAGATGGTCTGTGTAAATGGATGCACGTTGCCTGTCTAATGTTCCAGGCACCCTGTGGTCCAGACTACAAAGCCTTGGTATTCTGCATCCCCTCTAGGCACCCCTGCTAGTTACCTACCCTCAACACCTGACGAGTTATGAAACTATTTCCTAAGGGTAACCATGCATTATTGAGTTATTAATAATGCAAGGTACAAAGCAATGATATGGGAATAGCAGTGGTAGAAAAGGCTCCCAGCCAACCTGCAGTCGCTATATTGTTTGTAAGTTTTTATTTTTTTATTTTGTTGTCCCACCGTGCAAATTTGGAAACAGTCACTAGCACAACCTATTTAGCAGTAAAAGAGTGCTTTTGAAATGAATAGCACTTTCTACCAACATCAACATTTAGCACTTCCAGAAGAACACAGAGGTTTAGACGCCTGTTTATCAATTAATATTTGCAGTATTACCCTCCTGATTTCACCTGTTTTTGGGTGGTAACTGCAAATATTAACTTTCACCTGAATGTATCTATGGGGGAACGCAGCATCCCAGTTGTTGTTCACAAAAGTAGCCCCCATAGAAACTACTTTATTGCCGAACTTACTAAGCTCCGGAATGCGAAGCCCCGATAGCAAATGCCATCTGAGGATACAGTCCGCAAAAAGTATAGAGACAGGGATCTATAGGATCCCTGCCTGGCACTCTCCACTTCCCAGCAAATGGAGCCCCTATACCTGCATGTGTTCTATAACACATGCCAGCAGTACTTATATTCTAATTGCTATTAATTGCAGCAATAAAAGATTAAAAGCGTCCTTTAAAAAAAAATCTAAACCAATATTGGTAATTACGTTATAGCAAGTGCGCAGCATTGTGGCTCAGTGGCTAGTATTCCTACTTCACAGTACTGGGGTCATTCCTCCTACACTCCAAAAATATACGGGTTCTGATGGTTAATAAGCTTCAGTTCTGACATAAATGAACCCTAGGCTGTACAGCACAAAGTAGATCTCAGTTGTATGTTGATTTGTGTATGTGGATAGTGTGATCAGATTACACATCACCACCAAGGATCCTTTACTAAAGGGCAGTATACACGGGGGAGATGTGTGCCGAGCGATCTATCAGTGACCGCTCTGCACACATCTCTCCCCCGCTCAGCACATAGCGTGATGTGCGCTGAGACAGGGGGAGGGGACAGGGGAGTCGCTCAGAAATGAGCGATGTGTTAGATTGTGCCTGCATGCAGGCCAATCTAGCACCGGCGATAGTGACGCACGGAACCACGCATCGCTATCACTGTGGGGCTTACACACGGAGAGATCCGTGCTTAACTTTGAAGCAATCTAGTCAGATTGCTTAGATTTTAAGCACAGATCTCTCCGTGTGTACCCCCCTTTACACCACCCAGGATTACATGTAGGCAATTTCAGAGATACTGGTCTGAAGCTGAAAGTACGCTGGAGCTTGCAGGTATTTGATGCCTACTGAAAGCCAAACTGCAAATAGTCTTGAAATGACATCACTCTAAAGTACTG
This sequence comes from Pseudophryne corroboree, assembly GCF_028390025.1. Lineage (NCBI taxonomy): Eukaryota > Metazoa > Chordata > Amphibia > Anura > Myobatrachidae > Pseudophryne > Pseudophryne corroboree. The sequence continues at coordinate 825,628,651 of NC_086447.1, forward strand.
TTATTAGTTTTTAGTTTACCCCGGTTTCTGAAATGTAATTGCGGAACCCTGTCAATAAATTACTGCTACAATCCTATCTTTATATTTTTCAACACATAATGAAGAATATATAAGGGCTGCAGCCATACATTCATGCCTACACAATTTCACTAACCACATTCAGTATATGAGAATGGAGCAGAAAGAATGTGAGAATAGACTCTCTAAGGAGAGAAAATAATTTGGTTTTATAACAGCACACACATAGCATTTCTCTCTCGAGCAAATACTGATCAATTCAACTCAATTAAATGAGCTGTTTGGCTATATAGACTGTAAAACATTAGGGATTACTGTATGCACTATATGTATGTTATTTCACACAGATCCTTCGATAGCTACTCGCACACCAGTAGATGCGGACACATGGCTTATCCTGGGAAATGCCTGAAGTTGCCTTCTCAAATGAAAGTGCACTTGTTATGTGTACAATATCAAACAACTTATAGTAACAATAAGGTTATGTCCACAGAGGGGTACATTTACTAAAGCTTCTAAAACAGAGGATTGGTGATGTTGCCCATAGCAACCAATCAGATGCTGGCTATCATTTTCTAAAAGGAAATAGAGAAATTATAAATTGGTTGCTATGGGCAACATCACCAATTCTCTTGTTTTAAAAGCGTTAGTACATTTACCACATAGGGGTACATTTACAGTACAAAAGTGTGAGGTTTTTTTAGAAGTGGAGATGTTTCCTATAGCAACCAATCAGGATTCCACTTAACATGTATCTAGCTCAGAGCCGCCCCTAACCAGTATGATGCCCTAGGCAAGATTTTGGCTGGTGCCCCCTAGCAGCGCTGCTAGTTCTGCCTTTGACCCTGCACCCCTTTCCCAGTACCATCACCCCTCACCCATAGCAGTCTTCATTTTGGTGTTCCAACCCCCTATATTTAAAGGTTCAAATTAGACCACACAATAGTGCAACTTTATTCGCATTATAGGGTTGGCCAACCTGTGGCTCTCCAGCTGTTGTGAAACTACATATCACAGCATGCCCTGCAACAGTCTCTTATAACAAAATTGTGGCAGGGTATGCTGAGACTTGCAGTTTTACAACAGCTGGAAAGCCGCAGTTTGGCAAGGTTTGTATTATGCAATAGTGTCCATTATTCACGTTACATCACACAGTAGTACCACTTTACCTTATATATGTTACTCCTCACAGTAGTGCCCCTTAGTCACATTACAGCACACTGAATTGCTCATTTACTTTACACCTCACCATCTTCACATTAGACCACACAGTAGTGCCCTTTCTATACGTTACGCCACACAGTAGAGCACCTTATACACATAATGCCAAACATTAGTAATGCCTTTATACACATAATACCACACAGTAATGCCCCTTAGACATGACACTATTAATGTCCTAATAAACATAACATGCCTTACACATTATGCCAAGCTTTGTTAATGCCCTTATACACATAATGGTGGTCATTCCGAGTTGATCGCTAGTTAAAAATGTTCGCTGCGCTGCGATGAGGCAAAAAAATGGCACTTCTGCGCATGCGTATGCGGTGCAATGCGCACGTGCAATGTACTTTCACAACGGCCAATGTATTTTTACACAAGGCCTAGCGAAGCTTTTCAGTCGCACTGGTGGCCGCAGAGTGATTGACATGAAGTGGGCGTTTCTAGGTGTCAACTGGCCGTTTTCAGGGAGTGTTCGAAAAAACCCGGGGTGCCAAGAAAAACGCAGGAGTGGCTGGCCGAACGCAGGGCGTGTTTGTGACGTCAAAACAGGAACTGAACAATCTGCAATCATTGCAAGCGCTGAATAGGTCTGAAGCTACTCTGAAACTGCACAAAATAATTTTGTAGCCGCTGTGCGATCCTTTCATTCGCATTTCTGCTAAGCTAAAATACACTCCCAGTGGGAGGCGGCATAGCGTTTGCACGGCTGCTAAAAACAGCTAGCGAGCGAACAACTCGGAATGACCACCAATGTCCCTTACACATATGCCACACATTATTAATGCTCTTATACACATAATGACACACATAATGTCCCTTACACATATGCCACACATTAGTAATGCCCTTATACATACTGTATAATGACACACATTGTGCCCCTTACACATATGCCGCACATTATTAATGCATTTATACATGACACACATAATGCCCCTTACACACATATAATGCCCCCTACACATATGCCGAGCACTACTGTACAACCAATCTACAGTACCTGTACAGAGCACTCACACAGCCCCTAACAATGTGACCTCTGCTTGGATACAGATGTGTCCTCATACATCTTGCTTCAATACACCATGCAGCAGGAGATATCTGGCATGAGAAAGCTGGCAGCTCTAGGCCAGCTCTGCTAACGTCGGGCACATTTATAGCAAAAAACAAACAGCTTCTGTGGATTAAAATGATATGCTGCATGCCTATATTTTGTGTGCCAATTTGTGATTTGTAGCGCTCAACCTATATGAGTATGTAAATGATGATGCTGTGAAACCACGTGAAATTTTAAAAGGTATTTGGTTTTATTTTTAGAAGAAATAAATGCATAATTGGTGTGCATGCATTGTGAATTATCAATCAAACTTGATCTGTTAAAGAAATGTCCTAGGTATTGATGTAATAAAATATTGGGGATGGTGCAATGCTGGAGCAAAGTTCTGGGGTGCACAACCAGATTGGTATACCTGTAATCTTGGTGGTGTACAATATCCAGTTAATTCTAAGAAAAAGATTACAAGAAAAAAGGTTTTGCGTTTTGTTTTGAATGGAAAATAAAAAATAAAAATAAAAATAAAAATAAGAAAAAAGAAGAAAAAAATGAATGTATGTTAATTAGAAAAAATATCCGTAAAGGAAAAACGGTGGGTCTGTTTAGCTGTAACCCAGCTGGTTCCAAATGGTAATATGGAGTGAAAGTCACTTATAGGGTAGTCAGCGGCGTCCCGCTGACTATTGGCTCGAGCTACTGATGGTACCGGCTTACGGTGATTGCGGTGTTTCCCCGGGGTTCAAGGTGCGCCTGGTGCGGGGAGGGTGAGGGGACACCGCTGACTACCCTATAAGTGACTTTTTTGATTGATAATTCACAATGCATGCACACCAATTATGCATTTAATTCTTCTAAAAATAAAACCAAATACCTTTTAAAATTTCACGTGGTTTCACAGCATCATCATTTACATACTCATATAGGTTGAGCGCTACAAATCACAAATTGGTTAGTAGTTCCCGTAGGTCAGTCACCCTACTTTGTAAGCAGCTCGCCGAGCTCATTAAACCCAGTGCGCTGGTACAACCCCCTCCCTATATTTTGTGTGCGACTGTGACTGTATCTACATAAAAAATGCTACATTACAATGATTTCTAGGAATACACTGTAATGTAGCATTTCGTATGCAGATACAGCCGCAGTCACACACAGAATATACAGAAGGCATGTTGCATATCATTTTAATCACCGTAAGCTGCTTATGCCCCTAGGCCAGTCATCGCCAACCTGTGACTCTCAAGCTGCTGAGAAACTACAAATCCCAGCATGCCCTGCTACAGTATTACTTTTAGGTAATGCTAGAACTATGGCAGGGCATGCTGGGATGTGTAGTTTCACAACAGCTGGAGAGCCACAGTAATAGCCTTTATCATAAGGCCTACTGTGACAAATTACATGGCCCTAGGTGGGCACTGCTATTATGTAGTGTTAGGACTGCTAATATCGGAGAAGCCTTGAAGTGGCTCAGCAGCTTAAATATGTGTTTGCAAACATGTGTAAACTAATGCTCTGAATTTCTATTACCAGATAGGTTCAGGTATGGTTACAGGTAATTTTTAGTGTGCTGAAGGGAAATGTAGGGGTGGGATTTTCTAGCTAAACACCAGACAGACTCCACCACTTACAAGCCAGCATTCCCCTGCCATTCCCTGGAATGGTGAACACTGATTCTGCGGAATTTAATTTAGAGAAAATATTTTCTCTAAATATACTGATTTGCCTAAGAGTATATTTGGCAGCCGAAGAGGGGCCCCTGGATGACCGCCCCTGTTGCCCCTCCTATAATTCGGCCCTGTACGGACCCACGATTCCCAATATTATCTTCCATCCACCACTAAATCCTACATTGTGAGTGACTGTGCAGGGGGCTCATCTACTGGATGGCTGGCAAATGACTCAGTATTCGCTGGCCACAAACCAGGGCCAGCCCAGAGAAGGTAAAAAGTCTTAGGGTGAGATGTACTAATAGACATCGCTGCCCATCGTCACGATGCTATGTACTAACACACGCGATTAGCATTGCGAAGGACAGCTCTTCCGATAAGAGCTGTCCTTTGTGATCCTCAGTGGCTCCCTGTACAAGGAGGAGAGAGTGGTACTTAGAGCTGCCTCACCCTACACTGACCGCACATAGCAAAAACACAGTACAGCACAGGGGCAGCGTGCAGTAACTCTAACTCTGTAACTCTGAACCTTGGCTCTCAGAGCTCAGTGCCCGGCTCATGACGAATGCTTGCCTCTGTATCACAGCCCATAGCCGGGGTGCTGCTCTCACTAACATGCCGGTACAGTGCCGCCTCGGCCTATACACACTGTCAGCTGCAACAGCACGCACTTAACCGGGCCCAGCAGCAGGTCACACCCAGCGGGGAGGAGACTGTCACTAGCACTGCTGACTGACAGCTGCATACACTACACTACCTTCTGTGCTATGTAGATGGAGGGAGGGATCCAATTGGATCCCTCAAGATGGTCGCGGAAGGAAGGCCATAGGCTTCTATAGGGTAGCTGGCGTTACCCTCCACACCGAAAACCTGGCGGCCAGGCTATAGTACATATGAAAATGCGGTAAAACCCCCAAAACCGTATTTTCCCTTTAGTACATCCCGCCCTTAAACCGGCAAACGTAGCCAGTCACCCATAATGATGACTGCTGGGGCAAAGCATTGAATTTTGGGCCAGCTAGGAGGGGAAATGCCCCCTGACCTAGCCCACTCCAGACAATAATCATAACAGCATGATAATGACCTTCCACCAGTTGGCCACACAGTCAGCCTTAAATCATAACTATTAAAATAATATTATGGGCTGATAGTGTAGGGGCAGTATAGACCACACCGACACAGCACTGGCCACACCCACACAGCACTGGTCACACCTCCTTTGCTTCTCATAATAGGCCCTTGAACATTTTCAGCCCGAGACCCATGTGGCCCTTAATCCGACCCTGGGAGAAGTGGAAATAAGTCATTTTTCATACACCGCAAATAGGTCTTATCAGCACTTAATAAAGAGAATCCATAATCCACATAATTAGTGCACTATGGACTCCCTGCCAAATCTAAAGCAAATGTTCATGCCAAGCATACATTTTGCTATAGAATCAACAATTCTAAGATGCAAGGTCTTGGAAATCTGATCAATCTCTCAGAACAAAACTTGTCCAATTGAATTGTGAGTTCTGATGGTAAGACCAGCTCATCTTTTCTCATTACCATGCATTTACACATGGCAAAGTGGTTGTCGATCTTCCCAAACCCAACTTAATCCACCCAGAAACGTCACCATCTGTCCAAAACTCTGCTTCTCTTTGCTCCCCAATTTGGACTATCACATGAAAAGCGAGACAACTGGAAGGTACAGAATGAAGCTACTTGGGTTTCTTATGCAATTTATAAAAAGGTATACTCGCGGACCAGGTAGAAAGATTGTTGGGAGGGGCTGGGTATGACCCGGCGGTCTTGGTGCACATTGGCACCAACGACAAAGTTAGTAGTAGGTGGGATGTCCTTAAGAAAGATTATAGGGATTTAGGCAAGAAACTAAAGGCAAACACATCTAAGATAATATTCTCTGAAATATTACCTGTGCCACGCTCTAGCCCAGGGAGGCAGAGGGAGATTAGGGAGGTAAATGTGTGTCTTACAGACTGGTGTAGGAAAGAGGGGTTTGTGTTCCTAAAACACTGGGCGGACTTCTCAGGCGTCATCTTTTTTGTCACGATGGATTGCACCTGAATGAGGAGGGTGCAGCAGTGCTGGGGGGGAAGGATGGCTAGAAGGCTGGAGGAGTTTTTAAACTAGATGCCTGGGGGGAGGGTTTAGCTAGAAACTATGAGTCATGCAGTGAGAACAGTGGAGATGGAGGTAGTGAACAAAATGGAGGTGGAGATGGGGGGAAGGGAAAGAGCAGCTGGCAAGGGTATTAACATGGGTACTAACAAGGGTATTACCAAAGGTATTGTCAAAACATTCACAAACAACGATTATGGATCGTCATTACTGCATATAGAAAATGATGTCCCTAGCACTAGGGGAAATACTTATCTTAAATGTATGTAAACGTTAGAAGCCCAACAGGTAAAATGGGGGAACTAGAAGTCCTTGTAGCAAGCAAACAGTATGATATTATAGGCATTACTGAAACTTGGTGGGACGAATCTCATGATTGAACAGTCAATCTAGAGGGTTATACGCTGTTCAGGAGAAACAGATTAAATAAACGGGGTGGAGGGGTATGTCTTTACATAAAGCCGTTTTTAAAACCTGATATACGGGAAGAGATTCACGAGGGGACTGTTAATACTGTTGAGATGTTATGAGTAGAAATTACATGTGGGGCTAAGGTAACAAAAAAATAGTATTGGGGCTATGTTACAAGCCACCTGGTATTAATGTGTCTGATGAGGAAATGTTACTGAGGCAAATTGAAAAAGCAGCAGGAGTAGGAGATGTAATAGTGATGGGAGATTATAACTATCCGGAGATAAATTGGACAAACGACCTATGTGATATTGCTAGGGGTAATATGTTTTTAAACACACTAAATGATAACTACTTACTTCAACTAATTGAGGAACCAACTAGGTACAATGCAATCTTAGACTTGCCATTAACTAACAATGGGGAATTGATATAAAATATTATAGTAGGGGAGCCCATGGCAATATGGTCATGTTCAATATCAGTTTTCATAAGCAGTCCTATATTGGCTCAACTAGGACTCTAAACTTTAGCAAAGCCAACTTTGACATGACGAGGGAAGCTTTAAGGGACTTTGAATGGGATATTTTGTTTCAAGGAAAAAATACTACGGAGAAATGGGAGGTATTAAAATCACTGCTCGCTAATAATACTCACAAATTTTTCCCATGGACCCCAAGCAAAGGACTAAAAATTCCAAACCAATGTGGCTTAACAAAAATATTAAGGAACTAATGGGCAAAAAAAGGCGAGCATTCAAAAAATACAAATCAGACGGGAATGCAGAGTCATTCCAGTACTATAAGGATTGTAATAAAATAAGCAAAAAAGAAATGAGTGGCTAAAATAGAAACTGAAAAGCAAGTAGCAAAGGAAAGCAAATCAAACCACAATTATTTTTTTAAATATATCAACAACAAAAGATTAAAAAAGGAGAGTTTAGAACCTTTAAAGGACAAGCTGGGAGTCTTAATCAAAAATGATAATAACATAGCGGACAAATTAAATGAGTTTTTCTCATCGGTCTTCACAAGAGAGGACCAGGTGCAGTGATTAACACAATCTCAACAAAGATAATGTCTCACTGCTAGGTACTTATTTAAGATTAATAAGTCACCTGGTCCCGATGAAATTCACCCAGGGGTTCTCATGGAGCATTACTCTGAACTAGCAAGACCGCTATTATTGATCTTCAATTAACTTGAATGGAGAGTGTCCCCATCCGGGCGGACGCTTACAAAGGGAAGCGTCTCCGTGCACTCCCAGTGTGACTAGGCGGACGGAACGCCTAGTCACACCAGGAGTGCATGCATGCACCTCAGCCAGCAAAGATAACACTGGCTCCATCTGTACATACTAAATGGGGTAAAATTAGGGGATTCTGACCTGGAAAAAGACTTAGGAGTTCACATAGATAGCAAACTAAGCAGCAGTACTCAAAGTATGATTGCAGCAAAGAAGGCTAACAAGGTATTAGCATGTATAAAGTGGGGAATTGATGCAAGGGATGAGAGTGTTATACTGCCATTATATAAATCCCTATAGAGGCCACATCTTGAATACTGTGCACAATTTTGGGCACCATACTACAAAAAGGATATCCTGAAACTAGAAAAGATTCAGAGGCGGGCGACCAAACTAATTAAGGGGAAGGAGACACTGGAATACGAGGAAAGGCTTGCAAGACTAGGCATGTTCACACTGGAAAAGAGGAGACTAAGAGAAGACATGATCAACATTTACAAATATATAAGGGGACAATACACAGAGCATGCGGGGGGGATCTGTTTTTGGTAAGATCAACACAGGGGACGCATGGACACCCGCTTAGATTGGAGGAGAGGAGATTTCACACAAAGATTGGCGAAAAGGTTTTTTCACAGTAAGGATGTGTTTGGAATCCCCTGCCTGAGAGAGTAGTAATGGCGGATTTGGTCAACACTTTTAAGAATGGGCTAGATAAATTCCTAACGGACAAGGATATACAGGGTTATGGTGCGTAGTCACACACTATAGTTACTAAAAAAAGAGGAATAAGGAATAAACATAACAGCCGACTTTAGCAACAGACAAAATTAGTCCTAAAAAAATAATACAGCGTAGGAGACCACACACAGGTTGAACTCGATGGACAAATTGTCTTTATTCAACCTCAGAAACTATACTACTATGTAGATTTATCAAAATGCTAAAAATGTTTTTGACTATCTGTAATCCTTTCATCTCTATGGGGCATATTCAATTAGCCGGGGGTGTACCATAGGTTTGTAGCAGTGCCCGGAGGTATCCAATAAAAGTCTGCGGTAAGCCCTGCAAGCACATTTATCTATAGCTCCGAGCACCTATCTATGGGTTAACGTGCGTTAACGGCGTGTTGTACTGCGGAGAAAATGGGCTGAAATCAAATAGCTCTGCCCATTAAAGCTCAAGGTTATACCTCCGTGGCTAAATGAACATGCCCCTATATGTCTATACTTAAATATTCTACATAACTAACATAATTTTGTCTCCCATCAGAGGATGCAGGGTAGGTTACAACAAACCAAGGTAGTTCTTCTCAACAAGGGCTGCCTGCCTTTAGTAAGTTCACCTGCTGCACGCAATCATACACACACCTCCTGGCAGCAGCCTGCCACCACTTACCTGGTAAAATACATTTAAGATAAGAACTAAAGAAATGTACCTTTGACGTACAGGTCCATTTAAACATTTGAGTGCAAAAATCTATATATCTATAGGAAAAAAAATATATATATATATTTTATCCAGGAGAGTAGTGATATTTTGAAACATATATAGAAAGAAAGGTGTAATTGGAGATTCATTCTGCTTATTGTACCCTCCAGTCAGACACCGCTGACATTTTTCTTTCACACATACCACAACTGAAAATTGGCAAATCTTGTAATGTTCAGCTCCAAATGGAGTAGCCAACAGCTTATATAGATGAACATTAGGGAGCCTTTAAGCCCAGCTCTTGTTGCATCCACATTATTACACAGTATGACACAGGTTTAGGAAATCACAGAAATTAATTTTGTAAACATCTATCCTTGTGTGTAAATGTAGTTGCTCAGCATACAGGCAAACACATAAATGAATATCCCTCAAGGTAAAATAGCAGGAAATATATATTTATATACTGTCACAACAACACTCACATGTTGATTAAACTGCTGATTAAAATGATTAAATTTTACACTCACTATTATCTACTCCGTTCAAAAATGATAAATCTTCAGGCACTCCTTGAACTCAGGTTACAAACAACAAATTACAGTCAATTAATCAGAGCTATTAAAACCAGGTAATGTAGGATTATGGAAAAAAAAAAAACCTGACAGATTAATTGAGAACACAAAGACAGCACATTATTAAATGGAGTTTATTATGATGAAGAAAGTCACAATGCTTAATATGAATTTAGAAAAATGAATAAAAGGACATATAGGAACAGTAACATGATTGCAAAACAGTTCCATAAAATAAACGGATCTACAGTACGAACAGAAACTTAAAAGGCACATACTTTCATGTGCTTATCTGCTATGTCAAACTCATATATATATATATATATATATATATAAAACCAGAAAAGTACCGGCTCTCCCATCAGCTGTACATCTGCGCCGGGTGCCCGCAATGTGGAGTTCAATAGATACACGTGGATGTGCGGCACTCCAGACGACTTGAAATAACGAGACTCAGGCAGTAAATGAAAGCAACGTTTCAATGCTTAACACATCGTCTTCAGGCTTAACAAACATACATAGAAAGACACTCACCTAAATAGTGATCTCACCCCTGTGACTGGCGCCATTGTTCCGAGGGCGGGATTGCAGCCCGCTCAGGTGCGCGAACGCAAGCGTCACTGACGTCATCATAGTGCTCCCATCACCAAGGCAACATGACAACAAGCATAAACTACATAGACAAACATGTAACGTAACATAAGCCTACTTATAATTAGCAATTGCACAGATACAGGCCTATCATAACTAGTCATCATACTGATGGCCCAAGTTATAAATTCATGTATAAAAACCTATCTAGGTACATATAATACATATCTGTAACTACATTATGCATAGTATTAAATGACAGACTCCAGGGTCCTAAACCAAACAGCCCAAACCCAGATGTTCGTTTAGTCCACGAGGTGCCATGGTATCTAGCCGCTGGATCCATTGGACCTCTAGTTGTAATAATTTTAACCCTCTATTGCCCCCTCGAAGAGAGGGCTGGACCTGGTCGATCATCCTATACTTCAAGGAGGTCAATGTGTGTCGGGCTTTGGCAAAATGCCGAGCCACAGGCTGTTCGCTATTGCCAGAAGTTATGGCAGCTTTAATGGCTGACCTGTGGGCTGTCATACGCTCCTTAAATGCCCTCTCCGTTTTACCTATGTATGACAGGCCACAGGGGCACAAAAGTTGATAAACGACAAACTTGGAACTACATGTCAACCGGTATCTAATCTGGTACGTCCTACCAGTATGCGGATGCTGGAAGGTACTACCAGAAATTAGATACTGGCAAGTGGTACAGGTACACTTGTAACACCCTTTTCTACCCGCAAATGCCATGGTTTGTTGTGTTGGATCATAAATATCCGATTTCACTAGTATATCCCGTAGATTTCTGGGTCGTTGGTAACATGGCATTAGTCTGGTATGTGTAAGCGGCAAATCTGGATCCGATTGGATCAAGTGCCAATGTTTTTTAGCTGACCTCTTAATGGAATTGCTGACTGAATGAAAACCATTAACCCAGGGCAAAATGCTGTCATTATCCTTATCTTTATGATGATTTAATAGCTGTTGGCGGTCTAATGCCATAACTTTAGTTTTAGCCTGATTAAGTAACAGGGGGTCATATCCTCGCTCTAGAAATTTTTGAGACATATCAATATGCTGTATAGCTAATTCTGGATCAGAAGTGATCCGTTTAGCCCGCAAGAATTGAGAATAAGGTAGCCCTCGTTTCAGAGGCACTGGATGACTACTTGAAAAATGAAGGTAATTATTGCGGTCAGTGGGCTTAGAGTACAATGATGTCATAATTTTACCTTTATCTATAGTCAATTGAACATCCAAAAATTGAATGGTATTAAAATCCATAGAATATGTAAATTTAATGGGATGCTCTTTGGAATTTTGGTCATCTAGAATGGCAATCAAAGATTCTTTAGAACCCTGCCAGATGACCAACAGGTCATCTATATACCTGCAAAAAAATAGGATCTTGTTAGATATTTCTGCATTAATAAAAAATATTTCATTCTCTATCCCAAACATATAGATATTGGAGTACGACGGGGCCACGCTGGACCCCATCGCACCCCCCCGACGCTGCAAGTAATATTTACCGTCATACAAAAAGTAATTTTTCAATAAAGTCATCTCCAATAGTCTAAGACACAGGGAGATGTCTGGCCCCTCGTAATCTGATAGGGAATGCAAAAACGCATCAACTGCTGCTAAGCCCCCTTCATGAGGGATGACTGTATACAGGCTCTGCACGTCAATAGTGCAGAGCACTGTATCCATAGGTAACAATGGTAGAGCCTCAAGACGTCTCAATAGCGTACTCGTGTCCAATAAATATCTAGGCATCTTTTGGATATACGGCTGGAAGATTTCATCCAAAAAAATAGACACCGGTTGAAATAACGACCCCCTGGCCGATATAATTGGTCGACCAGGGGGTTTATCCAACCGTTTGTGTATTTTGGGCGTGGTATACAATAATGGCACCACAGGGTGCTGAGGAATGAGGGCATTTTTTTACATCAGAGGAAATCTGACCAGCCATAACAGCAGAATTAAGACATTCATTAAGATCCTTTGTGAATTGTCCCGTAGGGTCACCTATTAGGCGACAATAAGTCTCACTGTCACTAAGCTGCGCTGAAATCTCTTCCTTGTAATCCTTAAGATTTTGGATAACTAAGGCACCCCCCTTGTCCGCAGGTCTAAATACAAGATCTTTATTTGCTGCCAACTTTGCCAATGCCTCTCTCTGGCCTCTAGTAAGATTGTCCCGAATGGGGGGTGGCTTGTTAACCAATGGATCACATTCCTGCTCCACCAACCGCATATACGTACGGATAGAGGCATTAGTGGATTGTGGATCGAATGTAGATTTTGGTAACAGTTTTTTCAACTTATTTGGTATCAATGCTACCGGATCTTGTGTAGCAGGTGCAGGTACAGCGGATTGCTTAGCAAAAAACTCTTTCAACTTTAAAGTTCTATTAAGCCTGTATTTTTCAACCTTCCACTGTAAGGGTTGTGGCTTGGACACAGGAGCAAAGGACAGGCCTTTGTTCAGAACTTGTTTTTCTGTGTCATCAAGTTCATAGTCTGAAAGATTGATTATCGCACTGTTTTCCCCTTGGGGGGTTTGTTGCCCCTGCCCCTGCCTCTGCCTCTGCCTTTGTCTCTTACACTGCCTCCCGCGCCTGGTGTACGCTCGCCATCTGGATCTCCGTTCTCCTTGGCCCTGGTAGTCACCCCTAAAGGGCCCCTTGCTTGGGATGACTGGGCTTGGGAGTCCGATTCACTGGCCGTAGACGTATACTCATTAGATGACTCCTGGAGATGTCGATTATCTCGACGACGACGGAAAAAAGGTTTGCGGTTAACATTGGTACGCTGATTATCATTCCAACGGTAGACATTGTTGTTGTCATAGTCCAAGTCTACCTTAGCTTTCTTTTCAGCTTTAAATTTAATCAGATCTCTCTTATAGACCTGTAACTGATTGTTTAATTTATCATACCAATTGTTGGCAGTGTCTGTTTCCAAAGCTACCTTATGGATAGCCTCAAAAGCCGTGATTTTCTCTTTGATAAGATTCATCTCTTTAGTACTCTGTTCTATGATCAAAAGCATTAGATCCATGGAGCATCTATTCATGATTCCAACCCATTTTCTACAAAAGATTGGGTCATGCCTCCCTATAGTGGGAGAATTGGTCATCCTCAGGCCCCGTGGAATCTTTTTGGATCTATAATACTCACTTAGCGACAGGCAATGGTAGAGGTAATCCGTCTCTTTCCGTTTGTATTTGAGTAGATTCCGATACACACTCTCCAATGAACATGCCTCCGCTTGATCTTCTAGTACTGCTTTGTACAGAATTTCCTCAGCCTCTGATTCAGAATACATATGCAGAACCCCCAATGGGCTCACTCGAGGCATAAAACCACTGGTAGTCTCCTCAGTGGTGTTAGCGGCTGTCATTTTAATAAGTAGCTGTTGCTTAGTAGATCCAATTTGCATATGGTTGTTGCTAGGCAATATAAATTCAAAAGTGCAAGTGCAAACATAAAATCACCTTCAGCTGTAAATCACGGCTTTTGGCTCCAAAAAGACACCTGGATGCGGTATCCACTAGATAATGAATGCCTGGAAAATTACTATAACAAAAGAGCTGGGGAGCCTTGTAGATTAGTCCCACCTAGCTGCCACTGGTGAGACTGAAAAATAAAACCAGAAAAGTACCGGCTCTCCCATCAGCTGTACATCTGCGCCGGGTGCCCGCAATGTGGAGTTCAATAGATACACGTGGATGTGCGGCACTCCAGACGACTTGAAATAACGAGACTCAGGCAGTAAATGAAAGCAACGTTTCAATGCTTAACACATCGTCTTCAGGCTTAACAAACATACATAGAAAGACACTCACCTAAATAGTGATCTCACCCCTGTGACTGGCGCCATTGTTCCGAGGGCGGGATTGCAGCCCGCTCAGGTGCGCGAACGCAAGCGTCACTGACGTCATCATAGTGCTCCCATCACCAAGGCAACATGACAACAAGCATAAACTACATAGACAAACATGTAACGTAACATAAGCCTACTTATAATTAGCAATTGCACAGATACAGGCCTATCATAACTAGTCATCATACTGATGGCCCAAGTTATAAATTCATGTATAAAAACCTATCTAGGTACATATAATACATATCTGTAACTACATTATGCATAGTATTAAATGACAGACTCCAGGGTCCTAAACCAAACAGCCCAAACCCAGATGTTCGTTTAGTCCACGAGGTGCCATGGTATCTAGCCGCTGGATCCATTGGACCTCTAGTTGTAATAATTTTAACCCTCTATTGCCCCCTCGAAGAGAGGGCTGGACCTGGTCGATCATCCTATACTTCAAGGAGGTCAATGTGTGTCGGGCTTTGGCAAAATGCCGAGCCACAGGCTGTTCGCTATTGCCAGAAGTTGGTTTTCATTCAGTCAGCAATTCCATTAAGAGGTCAGCTAAAAAACATTGGCACTTGATCCAATCGGATCCAGATTTGCCGCTTACACATACCAGACTAATGCCATGTTACCAACGACCCAGAAATCTACGGGATATACTAGTGAAATCGGATATTTATGATCCAACACAACAAACCATGGCATTTGCGGGTAGAAAAGGGTGTTACAAGTGTACCTGTACCACTTGCCAGTATCTAATTTCTGGTAGTACCTTCCAGCATCCGCATACTGGTAGGACGTACCAGATTAGATACCGGTTGACATGTAGTTCCAAGTTTGTCGTTTATCAACTTTTGTGCCCCTGTGGCCTGTCATACATAGGTAAAACGGAGAGGGCATTTAAGGAGCGTATGACAGCCCACAGGTCAGCCATTAAAGCTGCCATAACTTCTGGCAATAGCGAACAGCCTGTGGCTCGGCATTTTGCCAAAGCCCGACACACATTGACCTCCTTGAAGTATAGGATGATCGACCAGGTCCAGCCCTCTCTTCGAGGGGGCAATAGAGGGTTAAAATTATTACAACTAGAGGTCCAATGGATCCAGCGGCTAGATACCATGGCACCTCGTGGACTAAACGAACATCTGGGTTTGGGCTGTTTGGTTTAGGACCCTGGAGTCTGTCATTTAATACTATGCATAATGTAGTTACAGATATGTATTATATGTACCTAGATAGGTTTTTATACATGAATTTATAACTTGGGCCATCAGTATGATGACTAGTTATGATAGGCCTGTATCTGTGCAATTGCTAATTATAAGTAGGCTTATGTTACGTTACATGTTTGTCTATGTAGTTTATGCTTGTTGTCATGTTGCCTTGGTGATGGGAGCACTATGATGACGTCAGTGACGCTTGCGTTCGCGCACCTGAGCGGGCTGCAATCCCGCCCTCGGAACAATGGCGCCAGTCACAGGGGTGAGATCACTATTTAGGTGAGTGTCTTTCTATGTATGTTTGTTAAGCCTGAAGACGATGTGTTAAGCATTGAAACGTTGCTTTCATTTACTGCCTGAGTCTCGTTATTTCAAGTCGTCTGGAGTGCCGCACATCCACGTGTATCTATATATATATATATATATTGTCAAAGTCAGAAAAATATCTCTATACACGTTGCCATATTTGCACCGCACACTGGTCCGCGCTGCGCATGCGTACGCTCTCCCGTGAAGGCGCATACCCGCAATAGCGTGCACCCGCGGGCGCACGGTATGCGTATTTACGGTAGAGTTTATGTAGTCGTAGCGTGCGACTCATTCGTTACACATTTTCATAATTAATGTAGTTTATAGATCATGACCCCTTTAATGATTTCTGAAAGTTTAGTTAACATAAAAACGTCCCTGAACGGAGGAATCCCTCTTTGTATGGTACGAAGGGTCTAACAGGAATCATATAGCAGTGTTTGGTATCCATCGGAAGAACATTTAAAGAGCAATATTCCGGTGTTGGTTTGGAGCGTATTAATCGCTCGTGCGGATAGTTATGGACATAAAAAGTTTATGTCCATTTCTATTATTTACACATACTCAGGTATGCGGCGGGAAACCCAGTTTCCCACCCACCTGAGCTGTTGGAAATCGTCACAGCCCACCTGTATGAATCAACCTATGACCTTTTGTTATGATGCGAAGCCGGATTCCTGTGTCCAATGGACGACAAGATTGTAGGGACCATTGGATTGCATTGTGTGTGGGGCATAAATAGGCAGGCCGACCACATCCAGCTCTCACTCTTCAACGGTTCTCATTGCTGAAAATCGGGTGCTGGATGTCCAGGCGCATGCGATCGTTTCCCCTTGTGCGTAAGTTTTCTCTCCGTAATCATTGTCTTACTGTGAGCCAATTTCTCTCATCTCTTTCCATTTCTCTCTCTCTCTCCTTTCTCTTTTCTCTCACATCTCCCCTAGACTAGTATCGAATTGTATTAGATAGTATTGTATTTTGGTTAGGAAGTCAATGTTATATTGTAGTGTATCATTTGTACTGTTATCCCCTTTTACAAGTATATTAGATATAATACAGTTAATAGGCTTTGGACCCTAAACCAGTATCTGTGTATTTTCTATAGTATTAAGTGTTCACTTGAGCGTCGGAGACGCTCAAGCAGCTTTGTAGTTAGTCAGGTTACACAAGGTTGCACTTACACCCTGTATTCACATTAAGGTATTCTGTGCATTTCATTGGTATAACGTTTAGACATAAAGGTATAGCGTTGTGAGCGTCAGCGCCGCTGGTGATCTCCTCGTGGTCTCGAGCGTCCGCTACGCCATAGCGAATCATTACTCTAGTCATAGCCAACAACGTGCTGTCCTGTGATCACTGGGCCGTGAGCGAACGTGACGCTTGAGCGTCTCGCCTACGGCTGAGCGATCGTTACGCAACTAGCATACCCTTCCGGTACTTCTTAAGTGAACAGCGTATAGTGTTCTTAGACTTCATTAAGGGTTGTTTATACGACAAAGGAATTTAGCATTGTCAGTTGGGGACTCGTCCTATCCTTCTCATATCTGCACTAGGTAGATCAGCAGACATTATCCCCCAGCAAAGGGTGGGAGGTTGTCTCCCAGTGCTGACGGGATAAGCGTCTGCTTCGCTTAGATAAAGAGTGCTGAAGGAATCCGGGAACCGGAAGTAAGAACAAAACGCTTGTGTCTTTTAAAACTTTTATTTCTCTTCTGTCTTGCGTATACACGCACGCATACATTATCTGCATTTCTTTTTCAAATTTCGTATATCACTATTCCTGTTGCCAATTTTATAGTTGATAGAAAGTGCTAAAAGAGATTTGCTGTTATTTTATAGTAGAGGTAATAGTTAAAGTATAGACCAACACACGGCTTGTCTGGGAGACAAGGCAGTCAGTGTGGTGTGCGGTAGATGATCAGGGATCATTTACATTGATAAAAGTAGAAATTGTGTTACGGTGGATCTTTGTTTTGCGTACACGTGTCCCTAACAAAAGACTTGCGTACGCAATCCAAAGGCAGACGCACGCAGCGTACATTACGCAACGTAGCGTCCGGTTACGCCCACGTAGCTCAGTCACGAAAAAGGTGAATTAGCGCAAAGCGATAGTTAGCGCAAAGGCGATAAGTAACGCACAGCGGTAGATAACGCGACGCGGTAAATAACGCAAATCTATTTTTGGAAAAACTGAAATTTAGTTTAACAGATCCTGCTCCTAATTGGTAACACCGCTGGGCTGAAGAAAAATTTCTGCGCAGAAATAGGAGTGGAAGCAAAAGTGTACATGTGTTGAGTGAGTGTGTTTTTGTATACAAGTTATACAACTTAGAGGTTGAACCAATAGAAATCTGGTAGGACACATGTGTAAGTGACATATACGGTGGCTAAGGAGGCATCCTTGGTTGAATAATATTTGAGCAAGTAGAGTATAGCGGACTACAAGGTAACAAGACCAGGAGGTCACAAGGTAACAAGACCAGGAGGTCATAAGGTACAAGTAGGTCCGCTATATAAACATACAAGAGGCACAACCCCGGGGGTTGGTGCAGAACCCATATAGGCCATAAGCTCTTGCTGAAGGAATCGCGGCCGGAAACATCGATTCCACTGATCTCTCAGTACATAACAGGTAGTGCTTATGTACTGAACGATTGTACCGCATGTAATTGTGTGCAGTAGTTAGTAATCTGACCTAATACCATTAGAGTAAAGTGGTCACAAACGCTATTTGTACATTCTGACGTGATTTGTGTAATTTTTTATTTTTAAGGGAAGTTCGCTGGTCACTCAGGAACTATCTAACAACCCCACCTTTACTGGAAAGAGTAAGTGTCCTGCGGGTAACCCTCATATGTTCCAGTAAACCGAAGGCTCTTTTGGTAGGGCCCTGTATCGAGTACGCCAGCACCACGTCGGTGTGATCAGGTCGTATTGGTCGAGGTGGGCGAGTGAGTGGGGTACTCGGTAAACCGCCACCGCCGGCCTATTGTGAATAATTTGGTTTGCTGTAAGGGTTCGCTGAAGACCTTGATTTAAAGATCTAAGGAGTAGTAAGCAACACCTGCAGATTATGGGGGCCAATTGTTCAGGTAGGGGGCGATCAACCTCGGTTCGGGTTGATTCAGAGAACCGGCCAGTCGGGTCGGCAAGATACATCATGTGTGAAAAATACGGAAGTCACACAGAGGTTTTATGTGATGAATGGGAGAGAATGACTGTACAAGACAGGGACAAATTCCCAAGAATAGGTAGCTTCAGTCCAGAAGTGTTACAAAATTTAAGGAGGAGGATATGTCTCATAAAATCAACAAAGAGACGAATTCAGCATCATGATTATTTACAGTTATGGCACCAGGAAGGTGAGATACAGAGAGGTTTGGCTCTGGCGGCGGGATCTGGGGCAGTAAGGAAACTGATAGCCACAGCCCCGCCACCACCATATATAGCAGGAGAGAAGTTGATTGCGGAGAGAAACGCACTGGGTTGTAAAACACAAACACTTAGTAACCCTGTAAATGTAAATGATGGTAACCAAGTAACTCATGCAATTATTAACCCGTGCAAGTTGTACCCTGTTTTGAACTTTCCTCAGGAATGTGATCAAGAAGACGATTCAGCAACAATTTCAGCTCTCTCTCTTGCGGCCACCATAGCAGAGACCACAGTAGGCACAGCAACACCCACGAGATTAGCAAAAGCCCCTAGCGGAGGGATAGGTGAGGTCGTGTCAACGGGTAAGTACGGCACCATGCACTACACTGAAACAATTGTACCACAAGTTGTAGAATCAACGCAGAATGAGGCTGTTAGAATTGCTCCTGTAAGGGTAATAGCAGTTCCCAATGGAAAAACAGATGTGTCTGGAGCCACTCCCATAAGGAACATTGCCATGTACACTCCATTTTCCCGAATGGAATTAAGAACAATAGTGTCCGAATTTCCTGACCCCAGGAAAGACTTAGTTGCTAGCCAAAAATACATCAGGGATCTAGGTAACACTGTAGAACCCAACAACAAGGATTGGCAGATACTGCTGAGAGCTTGTTTACCTTCCAATGTCGACTCAGTTCAATTCTTAGCTGATTGTGGACTAGATAAAGATGTACCGCTTACAGACGTGTACAACAAGGATAATGTAAAAAGGATAAATTTACAGCTAAAGGAGTATTTCCCAGCCGTTGTTAAATGGAACAAGATATTCTCCATTAGACAAAAAGAGTCCGAAACGGCAGCAGAATATTTTCACCGGGCACTAGTAGAAATGGCAAAGTACACTGGTATAGAAGACATTAAGACCAACCCAAACCACCGAGAAGTAGCAGTATCCGTACTGATGGATGGTTTAAAGGAAACATTAAAGACTAGGGTCCAGACCACGCAGCCATGTTGGCGAGGTCTGTCGGTGTCCACATTGAGAGAGGCTGCTATTGATCACGACAGAAACATCACTAGGCACAGGGAGTCGCAAAGTGATAAGTTGATGTCAGTAAGTATACAGGCGCTGACCACAAGGCAGCCTGCGTATGTACCACCGAATCCTGTGGGTAAGGCAAGTGTAATAACATGTTTTTCTTGTAACAGACAGGGACACTATGCACGAGACTGTAGAACAAAGAGTGTACAAAGATCTTTTCAACCCCCTAGACAACGACATGACACACGACATTGGGAGCAGGGTCCACAGAGGCGGAGTTTTGAGCCACATACAGGGGAAACAAAAAGATATCCCCCGAACAGAGACTGGCATGCCTCTGATAGTTCCCAACTAACTCCCTCACAAGTAGTTGCTGCCAGCGGGATTCAGGGAGGTCAGCATACCCAATAGGGGTGTGGCCATACCTGTAATCTGCAGCCAGTTAAATTGATTGCCAGTCTTGGAAGTGAACCAGAGATTGCAATCAATGTAGCTGGTAAAACTTTAAACTTTCTTGTAGACACAGGGGCGGCCAAGTCAGTGATAAATTCGACAGTGGGCATGAGAACCACTGGTAGGACAGTTCCAGCCATGGGAGTAACAGGAGTAGTCCAGCACTACCCTGTTAGCAAACCAGCCGAGATTACAATAGGGCCTTTGCATACCAAGCATTCCTTTTTGCTGGCTGCATCTGCACCAACCAATCTCCTGGGTAGAGACCTACTATGTAAAATGGGGTGCGTCATTTATTGTACTCCTGAAGGTGTATTCTTGGACATTCCTGAGAATCACGCTCAGGAAGTGCGAGACATGTTAGACTCCCCATCAAAATTAATGTCACATACCATTATGACAAATAGGAATCCATCCCAAGTAGAAGAGATGACATCTCAGATACCAGAGTCACTTTGGACAAAAGATGGACAGGACACTGGATTAATGGCAAACGTAGCTCCAGTAGTTGTACAAGTAAAAGATGGTAGGATAGCTCCAAAAATCCCACAGTATCCTCTGAAGCCAGAGGTGGAGTTAGGAGTTTTCCCAGTAATAGAGCGCTTGCTACAACAGGGCATTCTAGTAAGAACGTCCAGCACAGCAAATAGTCCCATCTTCCCTGTTAAAAAGAGTGGGGGGAGGGGTTACAGGCTAGTGCAGGATCTAAGGGGGATTAACAAAATAGTGGAGAGTCAGTTCCCCGTAGTGCCTAATCCAGCTGTCATCCTAATGCAAATTCCTCCCACTGCCAAATTTTTCACTGTTATTGACCTCTGCTCCGCATTCTTTTCGGTACCTCTGCACCCTGACAGCCAATATCTATTTGCATTCACATACAGAGGAGTCCAATACACGTGGACTCGGTTACCCCAAGGTTTCATAGATAGTCCAAGTATATTTTCTCAGGCTTTGCATGATTGTTTACAGTCTTTCCAACCGGAGAGTGGATCAGTGTTGATACAGTACGTGGATGATCTACTACTGTGTTCTGATTCATTGGAGGCATCCCTGAAGGATACGAAACAGCTCCTGTTTCATCTTTCAGACACAGGACACAAGGTTTCCAAAGACAAGTTGCAATTATGCCAAACTAAGGTAAAATATTTGGGACACTGTCTAACACAAGGACTGAGACACCTGACCGCTGATAGAATCCAAGCCATTAGAGACATGACACTGCCACAAACCCAGCAACAGATCAGGACGTTTTTAGGAATGTGTGGGTATTGCCGTAATTGGATCCCAGGGTTTTCCATATTGGCGTTACCTTTGCAGGAAATGGTCTCTTCAAACAAACCTGATCGGATTTCGCATACAGACGAATCCGAAACAGCATTTGAGAGACTTAAACAGTGCCTAACGCAGGCACCAGCACTAGGTATGCCAGATTATGGGAAACCCTTTGAACTATACGGAACAGAAAGTGCTGGGTGCGCAGCAGGTGTACTAACCCAAAAACACGGTGACGCCAGCAGGCCAGTCGCATACTACAGCGCTCAGCTAGACACAGTAGCGCGATCCCTCCCCACATGCTTGCGTAGCGTTGCGGCGATAGCATTGCTAGTGACAAAAAGCGAAGATGTCGTGCTAGGCCACAACCTCACAATCCATACACCGCATGCGGTATCTGCCTTATTGAATTCTGCCCAAACCAGACACGTCTCATCTGCAAGGTTTACAAGATGGGAATTGGCATTAATGGCCCCAGTAAACATCACCATAAGGAGATGCAGCGCATTAAATCCTGCAACATTTCTCCCAGGTGTGCCTGGTCAGACACAAAGGGTGGAAGGTGAGAGTGATGGGGAAGGAGGATTTAATGCAAAGGAAGATACACATGATTGTATGGAATATTTGACCCAAAATTTTACCGCAAGGCCTGACATCAGTGACAATCCACTGGAAGATGCAGAACTCACGTTCTACACTGACGGTAGTTGTCATAGACAGTCAGACTCGGGAGACTTGTGTACTGGATACGCAGTCGTAGATGACCAAGACACCATAGAAGCGGAACCGCTAGGCCCACCTCACTCAGCCCAAGTTGCTGAACTGGTCGCCCTAACCAGAGCATGTGAATTGGCTAAGGGTAAGTCAGCCAATATCTACACCGATTCTAGATACGCCTTCGGGGTAGTACATGATTTCGGAGCCCTATGGCGCCTCAGAAATTTCATGACGGCAGCTGGTACACCGATAGCGCATGCAGCATATATAAAAAGGCTTCTAACAGCGATACAGGAACCCGACAGAGTGGCTGTTATCAAATGTAAAGCACATACATATAGTCAAGACCCAGTATCCCTTGGTAACAGCCGAGCAGACGAAGCCGCAAAGCTTGCAGCTGCTACCCCCATACAGACAGACACCACACAACTGATGGTATTTAATACCATCAACACACAGAAGTTGTGTGAGATGCAGAATTTGTGTTCCACACAGGAAAGAGCAGTCTGGAAGGCAAAGGGATATGGCCAGGAGTCCTCAGGGCTCTGGACGGATGGACATGGTAAACCAGTGGCCCCCAGGGCATACCTTCCATGTCTGGCTGAAGCAGCTCACGGGCTGACTCATCTAGGCAGGGAGGGGATGTGCAAATTGGTAAGAGCATACTGGTGCGCCCCAGGATTCTCCTCTCATGCGAGCAAAAGAGCAATGTCATGCCTTACCTGTCTGAGAAAGAATATTGGAAAGGCAATACCTACAGAACCATCCCATATCCCACCTGCCGGCGGCCCTTTCCAGGTAATACAAATTGACTTCATTCAATTACCCCCATGTCGAAATTTGAAATATGTACTTGTCTGTATAGATGTTTTCTCAAATTGGGTCGAAGCATTTCCAGCAGCTACAAATACCGCTATGTTTACAGCTAAGAAAATTGTGCAGGAATTTGTATGTAGATACGGTATCCCTAGGATAATCGAAAGTGATACGGGTACCCATTTTACAGGTGATGTCTTTCAAGGAATGTGTAAGTTGATGGGTATTGATAGCAAGCTGCACACTCCGTACCGTCCACAGGCGAGCGCGAAGGTCGAAAGAGTGAACAGCACTATTAAAAATAAATTGAGTAAAGTAATGGCAGAGACAGGATTGACGTGGCCAGAAGCTTTACCCATTGTTTTGTATAGCATCAGAACCACTCCCAGGTCCCCTCTTAATCTGTCCCCTTTTGAAATCTTGTTTGGTCGACAACCGCATGTCATGATTAACCCTCAGGATGATTTGAAATGTAACAATGAAGTAACTGTAAAATACTTGATTAACATGAGTAAGCAGTTGAGGAATCAAAATGATAATCTGAAGTTGGTGATTCCTGATTTACCAGATAGTAATTGTCATGACATTGAACCTGGGGATTATGTAATGATACGAAATTTTCTACGCTCAGGTTGTCTTATTGATAGATGGGAAGGACCATACCAGGTCTTATTGACTAGCACCACAGCATTGAAGGTTGCTGAGAGAGAGACTTGGGTCCATTCATCCCACTGCAAGAAGGTTGCTGATCCAGAGAAGTCCCGTGATAAGGAACAGACGGTAGAGGTTGTATCACTGGAGTGTCTGTTCCAGGAGGACTGAGGCGGCACCTGAGCCTTGAAGACCGAAAGCAGTTGTCGAATCCCCTCTCCCTTTTATTGTTTTTTTCCACTTCCCATCCCCTCTCCCTTGAAATTTCTTTTTCCCCCTTCTCATTCTTCTCTATTTTTCTCCTCAAAGATGGACTTGCCCCAAGAGACTGTGATCCGGATTTTGATGTTAACCATGATGTTGACCAGAGCAGTCTGTTCCGGCGAGAGTACCATAGAGGTCGAGAGAGGTTCTGGAATGGGTTCCGATTATGATGATGGAGGCGTAGTTTTCCAAGATCAACCTAACCAACAAGCAAAGGCGAGTATCAGAAAACGATCCGATAGAAGAAATTGTGATGGATTGTTAGCTGAAGAAAACTGTATCTGTAGGCTCTGTGATAATTTGGTTGAAGATGGATGCATAAAGAAATGCCAATCCAGTTTTAATATCCATATGGACCGGCATCCATTGAGTGACTATCACTCCTTAGTGGGTAACGTATTAAACCAAACAGATTGTTGGGTATGCTCTCAAGTACCTCAGGGTCACAGCAAATCAGGGCTAGTACCATTTCCTTTAACGTTAGGGGAGGTACTTGAGCTAAGTGGTGGGAGACCGGTGGACCGGAGGTTTAACATCTCCAGCCCTCCTAGTTTGAAGCTCCACCAATACCATGTGGATAGGTCCCTCTTATGTTTTAATATCTCCAATCCCCGTAAGCCGGGAAATTGGGAAGTGTCATGGAGCAACCTTACCATGACCTTTTCGCATAGAGCAGATAGAATGCCTACAGATACAGAGCTTGTACGCCACATAGCCAGTAGAGGAAAATCTTTCCGGTATCGATATACCTTAGGAAATAGGATTACTAGAGTTGGAGAGGTATCACCAGGATACTGTGCACATATCGTACAAACTGATACGTGCATTAAGCAGATGGAAGAATTAGGGTCAGGAGAGTTCACCTGGAAGGTGTGTAACATGGTAATGTCCTTCTCCGTCCCATATGTTCTCCCCGATGATGCATATTTCATATGCGGGAGAAAGGCGTACAAGTGGCTTGCCCCAAACTCTGAAGGATTGTGTTATATTGGAAAAGTATTGCCTGAAGTGATGACTGTAACACATGACAAAATGAAGGATATACACCGTGGTGCCCAAGCTCCTTATACTCACACTCATTACGAGCACCGAGTTAAAAGACAACTGTCAGAAAGGTTAGAGCATCCGGCCTCTGATCTTATTCATGAATCCACCGGGATTCAGGTTCTGGTAGCGTTAGATTTCACTCGCACCGCTCGAGGAGTGATGAATTATAGATACATTTCCGCACTCGCCAATCTGTTAGATAATATCACTGAAATGTATGATGACACGTTTAGATACACTGGAAGAGAACTTCAAGCCTATAAAACAGAACTAGTTCAGCATAGGATGGTTCTTAATTATCTTACAGCAGTAACAGGCGGATATTGTGTTACATTGGCAACACAGTACGGCATAAAGTGTTGCACGTATATCACAAATAGCACCGAGGATCCGGTAGAGGTCATAGACCAAAAGATGGACGATATTCTGCAATTAAAGTGGGAATTTCGTCGAAAACACAATCTCACCCTTGCGGCTGTAGGTAATGAGCTGACTGGTTGGGTGTCATGGTTGAACCCGCGAAATTGGTTCTCCGGTTTAGGAGACTGGGCTCAAGGAGTCATAATGGATGTTGGAAAGTTTCTACTATGTATCTTGGGTGTTGTTATATCCATTGGATTGATATTTAGATGCGGGCAAGCTTTAATGAGGTGCAAACAAAGTACAAAAGTGATGAGCTTGAGGAGTGAGGAAACCGTAATTAACCTGGATCTGATTTATGACCCAATGATAGAAACCAGGATGTGATGAAAATGCGATTATACGGTCCGTTTCTTTCACCTGTTTTTCTGCTTTTCTCCAAGATACAACGACCCCTTGGACGAGGAAGTTGACGAGACGCCATACAGACAACAGACAAGCACCAAAGATGAAGTTTTGACAACCTATGATATGGACACTTGATGAACTTTGCCATGGATCCCCAGTTTCCCTAGTATTTTTAAACTCACGCTAGCCCAACATTTTTTGTAAATCTGATGGCACTGACAAAGCTTGTTGCTCATGCCTAAGGAGCAAAACAGCGCAAAGAAGACGACTTTCAACTGATACCGAACAAAACTTCGACGACAGATGTACATTTACCTGACATAGAATATCATTGCATTTTCCATAAGTGTTCTTCATCTTCATCTCTACAACCCTCAGGTAATAACACACATAGTATAGGGAATACAGGCACAGATATCAACAATCACATATTCCCCCATTCATGTATCATCAACTAAAATGTGCTCCCCATTTTGTTCAAAAAAAAATCCGAAAAGAGCTCGGTAAAGTTTGACAGCCCATCCACAGACCTGTACCACAGGATAAGAAGGAATTCAAATGTATACTTCGCAATACTTCGAAGCTTGATTTACCACACGTACGGCACGATGATACATGACCCTCCAAACATGGACTCATACACACATGCTTCTGCTTTCTCACTAGGTCATACCCTCTTCACACCTACTCCTCTCTCCTCCCCTACCCAACCATGGAAATGAATTAACCCCTGACATATATTTTTCTCCTTTTGAAATGTTTTAGAAGGTGGCAGTTATTATTGACTGCCAAAGGGTGGACTGTCAAAGTCAGAAAAATATCTCTATACACGTTGCCATATTTGCACCGCACACTGGTCCGCGCTGCGCATGCGTACGCTCTCCCGTGAAGGCGCATACCCGCAATAGCGTGCACCCGCGGGCGCACGGTATGCGTATTTACGGTAGAGTTTATGTAGTCGTAGCGTGCGACTCATTCGTTACACATTTTCATAATTAATGTAGTTTATAGATCATGATCCCTTTAATGATTTCTGAAAGTTTAGTTAACAAAAAAACGTCCCTGAACGGAGGAATCCCTCTTTGTATGGTACGAAGGGTCTAACAGGAATCATATAGCAGTGTTTGGTATCCATCGGAAGAACATTTAAAGAGCAATATTCCGGTGTTGGTTTGGAGCGTATTAATCGCTCGTGCGGATAGTTATGGACATAAAAAGTTTATGTCCATTTCTATTATTTACACATACTCAGGTATGCGGCGGGAAACCCAGTTTCCCACCCACCTGAGCTGTTGGAAATCGTCACAGCCCACCTGTATGAATCAACCTATGACCTTTTGTTATGATGCGAAGCCGGATTCCTGTGTCCAATGGACGACAAGATTGTAGGGACCATTGGATTGCATTGTGTGTGGGGCATAAATAGGCAGGCCGACCACATCCAGCTCTCACTCTTCAACGGTTCTCATTGCTGAAAATCGGGTGCTGGATGTCCAGGCGCATGCGATCGTTTCCCCTTGTGCGTAAGTTTTCTCTCCGTAATCATTGTCTTACTGTGAGCCAATTTCTCTCATCTCTTTCCATTTCTCTCTCTCTCTCCTTTCTCTTTTCTCTCACATCTCCCCTAGACTAGTATCGAATTGTATTAGATAGTATTGTATTTTGGTTAGGAAGTCTCTGTTATATTGTAGTGTATCATTTGTACTGTTATCCCCTTTTACAAGTATATTAGATATAATACAGTTAATAGGCTTTGGACCCTAAACCAGTATCTGTGTATTTTCTATAGTATTAAGTGTTCACTTGAGCGTCGGAGACGCTCAAGCAGCTTTGTAGTTAGTCAGGTTACACAAGGTTGCACTTACACCCTGTATTCACATTAAGGTATTCTGTGCATTTCATTGGTATAACGTTTAGACATAAAGGTATAGCGTTGTGAGCGTCAGCGCCGCTGGTGATCTCCTCGTGGTCTCGAGCGTCCGCTACGCCATAGCGAATCATTACTCTAGTCATAGCCAACAACGTGCTGTCCTGTGATCACTGGGCCGTGAGCGAACGTGACGCTTGAGCGTCTCGCCTACGGCTGAGCGATCGTTACGCAACTAGCATACCCTTCCGGTACTTCTTAAGTGAACAGCGTATAGTGTTCTTAGACTTCATTAAGGGTTGTTTATACGACAAAGGAATTTAGCATTGTCAATATATATATAGTGGATTTGTGTCCAATGGGTTAATAAATCCCTACAGTGTCCCACAAAAATATAATTTAGTGAAATAAATACTGTAAATAATGGTTTTGCTACACTGCCACATTAAGAAAATGGTTTAAATCACATACTGATATTGGACCCTATTCAGGTTGGATCACAACTCATGATCCAACTGCAAAAAATACAATGCTGGTACGGGCGCATGTGCGGGGCCTGTACTGCACATGCGCCTGCTTGTAGTGCGGGCACCCCGCCGTTAATGCAAATGCCTGTCTGTCTGTCTATCAGGCAGAGGTGTTCCAAGGGTGGGAGGGGGCGACCACACCCCATTTCCTAGGAAGAGATGGAGCATTGTGGGAGCAGCCTCAGGGAAATGGGGTGGTGGTGGCGTGAACGAGGGGTACGGCATGTGCATGATCCAAGTGGCTGCGTGACTTCACACGCAGCCGCTCTGATCAGAAAATGGTGGCGACCCTCCTGCCGTCGCAGCAACGCTGCGCCGGCAGGAGGATTCCTTACTTTCTGCGAACACGCTGAAATTGCGGTGCGACAGCAATTTCAGTGTGGCAGCAGGGGGAGGGGGCGGCAACTAGCATGCAAGCAAAAGGATTGCTAATTCTGCTAAAAAGTTGAGTTTGCAATCCTTTCTGAATAGGGTCCATAATCCCTGTAGTATACCTTCAAATACTGTAATATGTAGAAAAAGCCACATATTAAGAGTTATAATTTAAACAAGACATGTCACCAAAACAAGCATTTCACTGAACAGCTTTCTTCAGCTTTCTTGAAGTGGCATATAATGATCTGCCATGTTTCTGCCTTATATTCATCAGGCAATAATGAGCACACCTTGTCTTAGATCAACTTAATATATTTTGAAATTAAAAGTATTAGATTCAAATGTTAATGTGTACATGCCATTTTGCACTATATTAACACTCGCAGTGTTACAGGATTAACCATTTTCATGTGATTAATAAACACATCTAGAGCAGGCTTGCCTACCCTCCCGCATTCAGCGGGAGGCTCCCGATTTTTGCATGAGCCTCCCGCTGCCCCGCATACCTTGTCAGCCCTCCCGATTTTCAAAGTCTCCATCCCCGTAAATTTTAAACTGCGCATGCGCAAGTCCGGAAATGCGGGGGGCGGGGACATCAGGGGAGAGGCACACTGTGTCCTGAGAGAGCTCTGTGCACTGCAGACTGTCAGTCTGCAGCAGGATATGAAGAATGAGCACAGCAGCCACCTGTAGTGTACAGGGGAGCACATGACCCGGCAGCCAGGGCTGGCCCCGCCCACCACACTAACAGTACAGTAGGCAGCGTGACACAGCTCAGCCTTCCTGCTCCTGCTTATGTCTGCCCTGTGCTACCTCCCCCACCACACACTGAGTGTAATATGGGGGGGGGGGGGGGGGGTAGTATAATGTGCTGCTGTGTGTAATATGGGTGGGTATAGCGTAATGTGCTGCTGTGTCTAATATGGGGGGGGGGGTGTAGTGTAATGTGCCACTGTGTGTAATATGGAGGGGTGTAATGTAATGTGCTACTGCGTGTAATATGGGGGGGTGTAATGTAATGTAATGTGCTACTGCGTGTAATATGGGGGGTGTAATGTAATGTGCCACTGTGTGTAATATGGAGGGATGTAATGTAATGTGCTACTGCGTGTAATATGGGGGGGGGGGGTGTAATGTAATGTAATGTGCTACTGCGTGTAATATGGGGGGGTGTAATGTAATGTGCTACTGCGTGTAATATGAAGGGGGTGTAGTGTAATGTGCCACTGAGTGTAATATGGGTGTGTGTGTAATGTAATGTGTGTGTAATATGGGGGGCGGGGGGGGGGGGGGCTGTGTAAAATGTAATGTAATGTGTTACTGTGGTAATATGAGGGGACATGGAGCAGCGGGTCCCAGAGCTGCTCGCAGAGGCGGGTGAGATATGGAGCTGTGGGTCTTGCTGAAGCGCTGCTGTCTACCATGCTGTGACACACACATACACACACACACACACACACACACACACACACAGTCTCTCTCTCTCTCTCAGGTATAGGGGCTCCACCTGGCGTAGTGTGTATAAGGGACTCTACCTGGGGTAATGTGTGTAAGAGGCTACCTGGCGTATGGTGTATATAAGGTGCAGTCACGCGTAATGTGGATAAGGGGTACTGCTGTGTGATGTAATGTGACAAATGTACACTACTGTACAGGGTATGTAATGTGAATTATGTGGTCATACCACTTTCCCATGAAACCATGCCCCTATATTTTTGGGGGCGCGCAGGCTCTATTTTACGTTTGGGAGGGGGGCACCATTTCTGTTTCTGGCACAGGGCACCAAAATGTCTACTTACGGCTCTGGCTGTGTATATAATGTAATGCATTATGGTGCTATATATATTATATATATATATCACACAATCGCACACCAGATACTATACTTTAGGTTTTCTGTTCGTCCGTCTCTTCTCACCAGTGTACAGTACATACTACCATAATATATAGTGCACCTATTATTACTCTAGTGTACCTATATTATTACTCTTTTTGTTTTTGGCTGGTTTTAGTACTATAGTTTTCATCAGGACACACCCCTGAGTGGCAATAAATCCCCTTATAGGTGGACCTAGACACACCCTTTGGGCGGAGCATGACCACCCCCCCCCCCAACGGAAAATGCTGCGTGTTCTGCTGCCACCTGGAATCTCCCTGAAACTAGTTTTCAAAAGTAGGCAAGTATGATCTAGAGCTCAGTTTATTTTACAAGAAACAGAGTTCAAATGTAAACAGTCACACACACACAATAGGATTGTCCGTTTCTATTCAAGTTGGATATGATAGTGGCCATAGGTGTGCGCAGGGGGGGTTCCTGGTGCGCACAGGCACCCCCTAATGTCTGGCACCCTGATCTCACATGCCTGATGCAGCGATAGCCGAGCAGGCTGATTACTGTCCCCTCTGCGCTGCACCCTGTCAGGACTGCATTACTGACCAGACACCTGGGTTAATCAAGGGTGCCACTGCCACCGGCTTTCAAACTCCCGGCTCCACCTCCATGTACAAAAACAGCGTGATGTGATGTGATTACATCATGCTGCTCGCATGCCCACCTGTCATACCCGCCACACGCTCACCTCTCTCCTTCTATGCTATGCCAACGCCAGCCACTGATGAGGAGCAGCATGCAGCCAGGGTTCCTCTTAGGAAGACAAATTCAATACTGGCCGGCGGTCGGCAGCAGCATTGACACATCACTCGTTTTTCCAGCAGCAGTAGTACTAGTCTGCGACTGTCAGTGTCAGTGAGTGACTCACTTGTAAGTAAGCTGCTGCAGCTTGCAGGGGAAAGAGAGGGGGAGCCAGACTAGGCTGAGGAGGAGCACTGTAATTGCAGTTAGTGCCATCAGGGGTGTTTGTTTGGTGCACACCACAACATCTGACAATGTATCTGCTTAATTAGGATTGGTACAAGGGTGGATATTTTATATTGCGTTGACGTCAATAGATGGTGCTAGACACGCCCCTCCATCGGTGCACCCCCTAATAAAATGTGCTGCGCACGCCTATGATAGTGGCTGAGAATGTTGTATTTACTTTCATACTGTGACTCAGTTAGCTTGTACTACTGTATGTGTATATACGGCATGTATTTTCTGTGAGTTATGGATTAGAACTGGATTGTTTATCCTCTGTAGTCAGTCCTTAGTGGTAATTGTGCCTAATAGAGATATGATACTGTGTTTGATATACTGTAGCTTTATCTTGGAGGACTAGATTGTATAGTTAAATAATTTGCATGATGTAATTTAGTTTATGTAATGAAATATAGTTTTGTATGTAATATCAATACTGCGCTGTGAATATGTGTAGCAGCTCTGTAAAATTGTGACCATTAAATACTATAGGGAAAGTTATATCATACAATTTGATGGACAATTAAACCCTTTTAAAAAAATGATTAATTCCCACCTCCTGCATTTTTTCAAAAAAGAGCTGTAACATTATTACACTAATTAAATCTCTTTTTTTAGGTATGTGCGTTTAGCTACACAAGCGCTCCTTTTTAGTATTTTATGTAATGAAATATATCAAAAGTTATAGTTTATTCATAATGTGTGTAATTTAGGTTAACAGCAGAAAGTTCTGAGCCTCAATTGTCACATGAGGGACAGGGCCGCAGGAAGCAGAGAGCCAGATCAAGGTTTGTGGGTGCCACAAAGAAACTAATTTGTGAGGGCCCCTACCAATTAAAATAAACTACAGTATACTGGCGTGGTTATTAAAAAGTATAATGTATAAATAATCCCAGTTTGCAATATGCCACACACAAACCTCAGATCACCTATGCCACATCCACCCTTCCCCCCCCCCCCCCCCCCCCACACACACACACACACACACACACACACACTGGTGATGCAACCTAATGTGTGAGTGTACCTGGAAAAGCGCCCCATACCACTCTGTCTTCAATATGGCACTGGCAGGAAAACCACCCCAGCTGCTCTACAACTATTACCGCCACGTTTGCAGTCTTACATGAGCCCTTCAGGTGTTGGTCTAGTGGCGTGTTCCTAATTTGATGTGCTGGGTGCTAGAACCTCCCTCCCCCATCCTAGAAATAAACAAACAAACTTGACATCAGCAGGTGGCAGTCTATCCCACTTGAACATGTCACACCTTAGTCAGCTGCCCGCACTGCAAAATAGATTATCTGACCCTAGACTTGAGATCCTGCAGTTAGGGCCCCTGTTTGACTCACATAATTTCAACGGGTGTGGTATGATTGGTCGACAATTATCATGTGGACATGCATCAGATGAACAGTCAAATTACTGACAGCGGAATCCTGAAGGTAAGTACTGGGGTTAGGGATAGGCACTAAAGGGAGGGTTGGGGTGTGGCAGGGGGTGGGGGT
Source organism: Pseudophryne corroboree (assembly GCF_028390025.1). NCBI lineage: Eukaryota > Metazoa > Chordata > Amphibia > Anura > Myobatrachidae > Pseudophryne > Pseudophryne corroboree. Next base: position 825,661,941 of record NC_086447.1, read on the forward strand.
GGGGGGGTGTAGGGTTAGGTTGCGGGGGGGATCCATGGTTTGGATTAGGCTGCGGGAGGGAGTGGGTTAGGGCTAGGCATGCAAGAGGGGTGAGTTAGGATTAGGGGTAGGGTTAAATACTTACCGGGATCAGTCAGGATTCTGACTGTCAGGATGCCGCAGTGGTTTATTGCTCTGCTGTGAGTTCTCTGTATGGGGCAGAGCAGTTATTTATACAGACACTGTCAGATGCTTTCAGTCTGGCTGGCTTGCAGCAAAACTTTGGGTTGCAAAAGTCTAGAATGTGCAAAAACTGATATATGTTTTGTTAACATAAAGACATGCATACAATTACGTTTTATAGGCTGCATATTACCACACTGACTCTGAATGGACTGGTACATTTTCTTTGACACTGCAATTTAAAAGTACAATTGTGAACGCTTTCTAAAGTGTAAAAAAATAAAAATAAAAATAAAAGGCAGCAGTTAGGAAGACATAAAGATAAACAAGCGCGGCTGCCACGAGCACAATAAAGCTGGCTCGGCTGAAATAGCTGTTTCTCGCAATCGCAAACAGCAATTACAGACCATGCCAAATCAATAAAAAGGGTTCAGAGAGATAGGACTGTTTTAGTGCTGGTTACATAACTCTTCTCTCTTTGTTTGCATGATAATTGTTTCCTTGCAGAGACGTATTTGTAAAATTGCAATGATGAAAAATGATGTAAAGTAAAGTTACCACGGGCGCTGATTAACCTGGTGAATATGCTTCTATTTAAAATGCAACTTTATTCTCAATATCCCTGGGCTGAACGGATGGCGGGAAAGCGATGTGGCGTTTGTACTTAGGTGGCAATCAGATTCCACAGCAAGCAGTGGGCTGCGCAGGATGAGTCAGCACAGCTAATACATTGCTAGATTAAATGTCATCAGGCTAATCAATGTTGTTACTGCTAAGGCTGAGCAGGTAGTCAGACAGATGAAAGGTTTGTCCTCATGTGGTTTGTACTGTATTGGTATTGTGCTGTTTCTGTTATTAATCATATACTATGCCTGGCTTTGCTTTGTCAGACATACCTCAGCTGAACACTTATCCCAGATTGCACATACGGATTTCATCTTTGTGCTTACAGTCACCTGATTCTGAAAATTACATAAAATGTGAAGCTCTCTTTTTTGTATGGCCTAGCAATACTATTGATGTATAATTGTCACAAACCAGCCTGACTAGGTGGGTTGGGGACGAAATCCCGGCAGTCGGGATCCCAACAGCGAGATCACGACGGATTGCAGTATTTTTACTGTACCCATACACCCATTGCCGTTTCTAGGCCTGGGCCAGATGTGCAATTAAAACAGAAAAACTGTGCAAAAACAAGAAAAACTTGTTACTTTGCTGTCCCTCTATAACAAAGTAACAAGTTTTTCTGTATTATGTATCTAAATTGACATCCAGATGGTCAAATAGAAGCAGCTACTACATTTTCTCTGACGTCCTAAGTGGATGCTGGGACTCCGTAAGGACCATTGGGAATAGCGGCTCCGCAGGAGACTGGGCACAACTAAAAGAAAGCTTTAGACTACTGGTGTGCACTGGCTCCTCCCACTATGACCCTCCTCCAGACTTCAGTTAGAATCTTGTGCCCGGCTGAGCTGGATGCACACTAGGGGCTCTCCTGAGCTCCTAGAAAGAAAGTATATTTTAGGTTTTTTATTTTACAGTGAGATCTGCTGGCAACAGACTCACTGCAGCGAGGGACTAAGGGGAGAAGAAGCGAACCTACCTAACTGGTGGTAGCTTGGGCTTCTTAGGCTACTGGACACCATTAGCTCCAGAGGGATCAACCACAGGACCCGACCTCGCTGTTCGGTCCCGGAGCCGCGCCGCCGGCCACCTTACAGAGCCAGAAGCAAGAAGTGTCCCTGAAAATCGGCGGCAGAAGACTTCTGTCTTCAACAAGGTAGCGCACAGCACTGCAGCTGTGCGCCATTGCTCCTCATGCACACCTCACACTCCGGTCACTGATGGGTGCAGGGCACTGGGGGGGCGCCCTGAGGGCAATATAAGACACCTTGGCTGGCAAATCTACACCATATATAGTCAGGAAGGCTATATAGGTGTAAAAATACCACTGCCAGAATTCCGGAAAAAGCGGGAGAAGTCCGCCGGGGCCATCTCCCTCAGCACACTGGCGCCATTTTTTCCCTCACAGCTCCGCTGGAAGGACGCTCCCTGGCTCTCCCCTGCAGTGTACAAGCTACATAAGGGTAAAAAAGAGAGGGGGGGGCACTAAATTTAGGCGCAGTATATAATATAAGCAGCTATAAGGGAAAAACACTCATTTATAGTGGGATCCCTGTGTTATATAGCGCTCTGGTGTGTGCTGGCATACTCTCTCTCTGTCTCCCCAAAGGGCTTTGTGGGGTCCTGTCCTCAGTCAGAGCATTCCCTGTGTGTATGCGGTGTGTCGGTACGGCTGTGTCGACATGTTTGATGAGGAGGCTTATGTGGAGGCGGAACAGATGCCGATAAATGTGATGTCACCCCCTGCGGGGTCGACACCTGAGTGGATGGTGCTGTGGAAGGAATTACGCGACAGTGTCGACTCCTTGCATAAAAGGTTTGACGACATACCAAATGTGGGACAGCCGACTTCTCAGCCTGTGCCTGCCCAGGCGTCTCAAAAGCCATCAGGGGCTCTAAAAAGCCCGCTACCTCAGATGGCAGACACAGATGTCGACACGGATACTGACTCCAGTGTCGACGACAATGAGACTAATGTAACTTCCAATAGGGCCACACGTTACATGATTGAGGCAATGAAAAATGTGTTACACATTTCTGATGTTACCCCGGGTACCACAAAAAAGGGTATTATGTTTGGAGAGAAAAAACTACCAGTGGTTTTTCCTCCATCTGAGGAATTAAATGAAGTGTGTGAAGAAGCGTGGGCTTCCCCTGATAAGAAACTGGTAATTTCTAAGAGGTTACTAATGGCGTACCCTTTCCCGCCAGAGGATAGGTCACGATGGGAAACATCCCCTAGGGTGGATAAAGCGCACACACGCTTGTCAAAGAAGGTGGCACTACCGTCTCCGGATACGGCCGCCCTGAAGGAATCTGCTGATAGAAAGCAGGAGGCTATCCTGAAGTCTATATATACACACACAGGTGTTATACTGAGACCTGCTATTGCTTCAGCATGGATGTGCAGTGCTGCAGCTGCGTGGTCAGATTCCCTGTCGGAAAATATTGATACCCTAGACAGGGACACTATATTGCTAACCGTAGAGCATATTAAAGACGCACTCTTCTACATGAGGGATGCACAGAGGGATATTTGTCGGCTGGCATCTAAAATAAGTGCAATGTCCATTTCTGCCAGGAGAGGGTTATGGACTCGGCAGTGGACAGGAGATGCAGATTCTAAAAGGCACATGGAAGTTTTGCCTTATAAGGGTGAGGAGTTGTTCGGGGATGGTCTCTCGGACCTCGTTTCCACAGCAACGGCTGGGAAATCTACATTTTTACCCCATGTTACCTCACAGCCAAAGAAAGCACCGTATTATCAGGTACAGTCCTTTCGGCCCAATAAGGGCAAGCGGGTTAGGGGCGCGTCCTTTCTGCCCAGAGGCAGAGGTAGAGGGAAAAAGCTGCAGCATACAGCCAGTTCCCAGGAGCAAAAGTCCTCCCCTGCTTCCTCTAAGTCCACAGCATGACGCTGGGGCTCCACAGGCGGAGCCAGGTACGGTGGGGGCCCGTCTCAAAAATTTCAGCAATCAGTGGGTTCGCTCACGGGTGGATCCCTGGATCTTTCAAGTAGTACCTCAGGGGTACAAGCTGGAATTCGAGACGTCTCCCCCCCGCCGTTTCCTCAAATCTGCCTTACCAACAACTCCCTCAGACAGGGAGGCAGTGTTACAGGCAATTCACAAGCTGTATTCACAACAGGTGATAGTAAAGGTGCCCCTACTTCAACAAGGACGGGGTTACTATTCCACAATGTTTGTGGTACCGAAACCGGACGGTTCGGTGAGACCCATTTTAAATTTGAAATCCTTGAACACGTATATAAAAAAATTCAAGTTCAAGATGGAATCGCTCAGGGCAGTTATTGCAAGCCTGGACGAGGGGGATTACATGGTATCACTGGACATCAAGGATGCTTACCTGCATGTCCCCATTTACCATCCTCACCAGGAGTACCTCAGATTTGTGGTACAGGATTGTCATTACCAATTCCAGACGTTGCCGTTCGGTCTATCCACGGCTCCGAGGGTCTTTACCAAGGTAATGGCCGAAATGATTATACTCCTTCGAAAGAAGGGAGTTTTAATTATCCCGTACTTGGACGATCTCCTGATAAAGGCGAGGTCCAGGGAGCAGTTGTTGGTCGGGGTAGCACTATCTCGGGAGGTGCTACAACAGCACGGCTGGATTCTAAATATTCCAAAGTCACAGCTGATCCCTACGACACGTCTACTGTTCCTGGGGATGGTTCTGGACACAGAACAGAAAAAAGTGTTTCTCCCGGAGGAGAAGGCCAAGGAGCTGTCATCTCTAGTCAGAGGCCTCCTAAAACCAAAACAGGTGTCGGTGCATCACTGCACGCGGATCCTGGGAAAGATGGTAGCTTCCTACGAAGCAATTCCATTCGGCAGGTTCCATGCAAGAACTTTTCAGTGGGACCTGTTGGACAAGTGGTCCGGATCGCATCTTCAGATGCATCGGCTGATAACCCTGTCTCCAAGGACCAGGGTGTCTCTGCTGTGGTGGCTGCAGAGTGCTCATCTTCAAGAGGGCCGCAGATTCGGCATACAGGACTGGGTCCTGGTGACCACGGATGCCAGCCTTCGAGGCTGGGGGGCAGTCACACAGGGAAGAAACTTCCAAGGACTGTGGTCAAGTCAGGAGACTTCCCTGCACATAAATATTCTGGAACTGAGGGCCATTTACAATGCCCTAAGTCAGGCAAAACCCCTGCTTCAAAACCAGCCGGTACTGATCCAGTCAGACAACATCACGGCGGTCGCCCATGTAAACCGACAGGGTGGCACGAGAAGCAGGACGGCGATGGCAGAAGCCACAAGGATTCTCCGATGGGCGGAAAATCACATGTTAGCACTGTCAGCAGTGTTCATTCCGGGAGTGGACAACTGGGAAGCAGACTTCCTCAGCAGGCACGACCTCCACCCGGGAGAGTGGGGACTTCATCCAGAAGTCTTCCAACTGATTGTAAACTGTTGGGAAAGGCCACAGGTGGACATGATGGCGTCCCGCCTAAACAAAAAGCTAGAAAAGTATTGCGCCAGGTCAAGAGACCCGCAGGCGATAGCTGTGGACGCTCTAGTGACACCGTGGGTGTACCGGTCGGTTTATGTGTTCCCTCCTCTTCCTCTCATACCAAAGGTACTGAGGATAATAAGGAGAAGAGGAGTAAGAACTATACTCATTGTTCCGGATTGGCCAAGAAGAGCTTGGTACCCGGAACTTCAAGAAATGATCTCAGAGGACCCATGGCCTCTGCCGCTCAGACAGGACCTGCTGCAGCAGGGGCCCTGTCTGTTCCAAGACTTACCGCGGCTGTGTTTGACGGCATGGCGGTTGAACACCGGATCCTGAAGGAAAAGGGCATTCCGGAGGAAGTCATTCCTACGCTGATTAAAGCTAGGAAAGAAGTAACTGCAAACCATTATCACCGCATATGGCGAAAATATGTTTCGTGGTGTGAGGCCAGGAAGGCCCCAACGGAAGAATTTCAGCTGGGCCGTTTCCTGCACTTTCTACAGTCAGGGGTGACTATGGGCCTAAAATTGGGTTCCATTAAGGTCCAGATTTCGGCTCTATCGATTTTCTTCCAGAGAGAACTGGCTTCACTACCTGAAGTTCAAACTTTTGTTAAGGGAGTGCTGCATATTCAGCCCCCTTTTGTGCCTCCAGTGGCACCTTGGGATCTCAACGTGGTGTTGGATTTCCTACAGTCACATTGGTTTAAGCCACTTAAAACCGTGGAATTGAAATATCTCACGTGGAAAGTGGTCATGTTGTTGGCCTTGGCTTCGGCCAGGCGTGTATCAGAATTGGCGGCTTTGTCATGTAAAAGCCCTTATCTGATTTTCCATATGGATAGGGCAGAATTGAGGACTCGTCCCCAATTTCTCCCTAAGGTGGTGTCAGCCTTTCATCTGAACCAACCTATCGTGGTGCCTGCGGCTACTAAAGACTTGGAGGCTTCCAAGTCGTTGGATGTAGTCAGGGCCCTGAAAATTTATGTTTCCAGGACAGCTGGAGTCAGAAAGACTGACTCGCTATTTATCCTGTATGCGCCCAACAAGTTAGGTGCACCTGCTTCAAAGCAGACGATTGCTCGCTGGATCTGTAGTACGATTCAGCTTGCACATTCTGCGGCTGGACTGCCGCATCCTAAATCAGTGAAAGCCCATTCCACGAGGAAGGTGGGCTCTTCTTGGGCGGCTGCCCGAGGGGTCTCGGCTCTACAACTTTGCCGAGCAGCTACTTGGTCGGGGTCAAACACATTTGCTAAATTCTACAGGTTTGACACCGTGGCTGAGGAGGACCTAGAGTTTGCCCATTCGGTGCTGCAGAGTCATCCGCGCTCTCCCGCCCGTTTGGGAGCTTTGGTATAATCCCCATGGTCCTTACGGAGTCCCAGCATCCACTTAGGACGTCAGAGAAAATAAGAATTTACTCACCGGTAATTCTATTTCTCGTAGTCCGTAGTGGATGCTGGGCGCCCATCCCAAGTGCGGATTGTCTGCAATACTTGTATATAGTTATTGTTTAACTAAAGGGTTATTGTTGAGCCATCTGTTGAGAGGCTCAGTTGTTATCATACTGTTAACTGGGTATTGTATCACGAGTTATACGGTGTGATTGGTGTGGCTGGTATGAGTCTTACCCGGGATTCAAAATCCTTCCTTATTGTGTCAGCTCTTCCGGGCACAGTATCCTAACTGAAGTCTGGAGGAGGGTCATAGTGGGAGGAGCCAGTGCACACCAGTAGTCTAAAGCTTTCTTTTAGTTGTGCCCAGTCTCTTGCGGAGCCGCTATTCCCCATGGTCCTTACGGAGTCCCAGCATCCACTACGGACTACGAGAAATAGAATTACCGGTGAGTAAATTCTTATTTTAATTATTAGTGGCTATGTTCTGAGATCTGTTAAAGGTGCGCCCAATTCTGTCAATTCTCTATGAATAGACAGATAGATTGTCAGCTGTGCAATTGCATGGGGGGCCGGACCGCAGCCATTGTGTGCACACTGCTGCAGTATTCTATGCGGCCTGGCCGGCTGCATAGAATACTGTGAAAACGTCCCTCCCAACATAAGAGGGACATTTAAAAACAGAGCCTGGAGGGAGCAGGCAGACAACGACACAGCAGTGCCAGGGATGCCGCGACGGCGTTGGCAAGACCACACCCATTTCAGTAAGGCCATGCCCACTTGCTTTTAGACCACACCCCTTTGCCTGGGGCACGTGTGCCATCGGCACACACATTTTTCTTTCCCTCCATGACCATGGGGGTGCATTTTTTTGTGTTTGTACTGAGAGCCAAAGAAACCACCCTGCATACACCTAACCTTAGCCTCTGTCAGCCTAACCCTAAGCTCTCCACCCGCAGACTAACCTTAACCCACCCCCCTCTGGAAGTTTAACCCTAAGCTTCTCCTCCTGCAGCCTAACCCTACCCGTCCCCTCCCACAACCTAACCTTAACCTCTCCCACCCCTGCAGCCTAACCATAACCCACCCTCTAGTGCCTAACCCCAACAGCAGCACTTATTCTGTATTCTGATCGTCGGGTATCTGCAGTTGGTATTCTAACCGTCGGGATCCGGACGATTCCCCCTAGATACCTCGATCTAGAACAGCTGTCCGCTGTGTTGGTTACATCAGCATTCACAGAAAACACACGACTGAACTGCCACCACTAAGAAGGTTAATCTGAAGCCCTTCAGGTCTCAAAATTATTATTATTCAAGCAATAATGACACATTTATGCTCGGTACTTTGCGCATGTGTCTGACCATGGGTCTGCGACAGCGGACGCAAGAAGGCATCAGCCTGTCAGTGATCGACAGACTGATGACGTATGAGTGCGGTGAGAGCCTCCATTTCTCAAAACGGAGGCATGTCACCGCTGTTGCAGGGGAGGGATGAAACCAGAATCTCCATCCAAGGACGGAGATCTCCTGGCCTCTTGGTTGCTCCTGCGGCGGCAGGCTTGGGCAACCCCACGGGTACGAGGCCGGCCAATGGTGTTGCAGATGGTCTGATACTGTGTCTTTGGACGCAGCTCGGATCAGTAATGTAACAGGAAGTGTGACGCCCCCTGCTGAATTACCATATTAGTGCTATCACTGCCGCTTCTATGTAAACAGCAACGATAGCCCCTCCTGCCACATCTGAACCAGGCGCATAGTGCCAGCATATACTGTAGCACTGTACAATTGGGGGAATATAGCCTTTGGATGACGATTCATTTTCTTTATATACATTTTATACTGCATATATAAATGTGTCTATTCCTATATTGTTCTCATATTACCTTTTTGTATCCTTGACACTATGCTACAGAATTTTCAGACCTTCAAGCAATTCATGTCCAATCCATTTCTTACATACATATAGCTATTTGACAAACCCAATTACTGCACAGACCATGGATAAAAACTAATTGCCAAATTGTCAGTCGGCTGTTGAAGAACGGGTTGAACCCGATGGCCATGTGTCTTATCAAGATCTGTAATGTGCTCCTGTGCGGGGAATGGTTATTAAAGCTGGTAATGTTTATAATTAGGTGCTGACTGACAGACAGATGACCTGGAGGAACGCAGATACGAGGTAGTGACCGAAACGATATTAGTCCGCCTGTATCGCAACAGTACTGTATTGTTATAGAAATACTAACACTTATTCCCTGTGTGTGACAATAAATAGCCACCTGCAAAATATATGGCTTTTAAACATGCAACACTATAAACAAGTTCTAAGGAAAAACGTTCTCTTTGTGAAATAAAAAATAACGAATATATAATAATTATAAAATATAGTCTTAAAAAACGCAAATTGTTAATCAATTGAAATGGGAACAGCATAGTTATGTAGCCATAAAATAATACACTTTGCCCGTCATATAAACATTTTAAAACACAATTATTATTTTTTTATTTGTCTCTTGTATATAATTTAAAAAAAATAGCATTGCTCTTTATAATTTCATTTTCTTCCTAATCTATACATATAATAAGACTGTAAGGGTTATGTCTGTGCATTTTTTTGGAGGCATATTCTTCTAGGGATTATTTATGAACTATGGAGACGGAAAAAAATACCCGAATTTTTGTCTGTTCGTTCTGGCATTACGCAAAAAATATTTTATGAATTTGGATTGCGTTTTCACTATTGTATAGCATAGTGACCTAGAAAGAAACTAAGGTATGTACAATACCAATGTAACATCAGGGAGAGGAGTAATAAAGGAAAAAAACAGACACTAGACACGACGCACAAAAAGTTGGTGTTCCGACTGCTGTGCAGAGGCACCTAAATGAGGCAGAGATTCTAGCAGGATGTGGTGCAGGTGAGACTGTGTTTATACCACGTATGCCCCTTATCCCTAACATTTTTCCTTTTAAATTTGAGCACCTGCAGTTTCCTGTAAGCGTCTGCTTTGCAATGGTGATCAACGAGTAGCAGGGGCACACACTCAGGGCCGCAGGTGTAGCTCTCAGGACCAGCTGCTTCTCCCATGGGCAGCTTTACGTAGTTTGCTTATGAGTTAGTAGCCCCAAGCATCTTTTTGTGTTAATCCTTGAAGGAAAAACTGAATATTTTGTTCCGGTGGTCGTGTCTTTTCATTCATGGGTGGCAGCATCACTTACTAAAAATTAGCAGCTGCGTAGCCTAGAGAATCGTAATTGAAGTTGCGTACAAACATTGGTGTTTCCATCTTGAATATGCTCTGCTAGAAAGTGTACCAATGTTTAATTAGCCAACACTATTGCTTTACATAAAAGTGGAAAACAGTGTGGCACAACTGTGACTTCAGCATTTAATATAGATGGCAGGTGTATGGGCACACTTAGGGGGTGGTTATTAGTGACCGCCGGTCAGGAGACCACTGGTCAGCATACCTCCGCCGGTATCCCTTTAGCGGAATGCCGGAGGGGGGTGCGAGCGCAACAAGCCCCTTGCGGACTCGGTGGCGGAATGCAGGCACCCACGAGTGGGACTAGTCCCTGTTAGTCGGCATGCCGACTGTCGGTATTCTCTGGGGGCGGGATGTAGGGGGAGGTGTTGTGACTGGTGGTCTCCTGACCACCGGTCACATAACTACATCCCCACACTGAGGGGGACATTTACTAAGCAGTGATAAGAAAAGAAAATTGAGCCAGTGGAGAAGTTGCCCATGGCAACCAATCAGCACTGAAGTAACATCTATAATTTGCATACTATAAAATGATGCAGAGCTGCTGATTGGTTGATGGGGCAACTTCTCCACTGGCTCACTTCGCCGCTCTTATCACTGCTTAGTAAATGTCCTCCTTAGATACTGTATGCTAGAAGTTTTACAACATGTACTGTAAATACAATTTGAGAGTAGTTTTATACTGTATTAAGCACTGGACAAGTGAATATCTTCATTTAGACATGTAGATTATTACCAGACCATATAAGAAGGCGCAAAGGTTACAAACCAAGGAACCTCTTGCACAATTTATAGTTGCATTGTCGGATATCAATGTCTTGAATACCAATTACAGTACCAACAAACAAGCATTGGATAGACAGCAATTAATTCATGCAATGCCATGGGCAATCAGGTTTAGGACAAAGTTAAAGCAAAAAGAACTCAAGATTGCCAGCAGATCTAAATGTTAATGCTGCGCTCACATGGGAGCGTGAAAGGAATTGGGAATACATAATTAGCTGAGTGGAAAATTATTTATATCCAATCAAGACTGAAGCTTTTGCAAATTATGGCAGTACCTAGAAGGGTAATAATGTATAAAATAATTACAATTTTGTGGCAGCGGTGAACATAAACCTCTACAGATGTGTCTTGGGACACTTTTGCTGTAGGCACCCAAATAGCCTCGATTGAAGCACCATGGACTTCGCCGCACCAAGCATTTTCTTCTTAAAATTTGCTATAGACTCTGGCTTTGTGACAGAGTCTTCGGACCATATGACGGTCTCCGGGAACATGGCGCATGTACCCTTGATCCTAGGGTAAAATCTACTGCGAATGTGCAAATCACTGGTAAAATGGCTGATGCACCATTTTCCTGGTGATTTAAGTCTGCTGCACTGGCCACCATGGGCATCAGAGTGTTAGTATAATTATATGGGAGCAGGCATGGCCAGACTGGCCATCTGGCACTTCTGGCACATGCCAGAAGGGCCGATGGGCAGGTGGGCCGAATTGGTCACACAGAGAGCTGGGAAGGCCGCACACAGTGCAGCCTCCGGCTCTCTGGTTCCATGGTATCCATGGAAATGGGAGCTTGCCGCGAGTACACGCCCCTGGACCTGCGGCGCGCCCTGCCCCCCAGCAACCATTGCCATGGTAACAGGGGTGTGCCGTGAGTCCACACCCCCATGCGATGAGTGCCCCCCCCCCCCCGTGACGCGCGCGCGTTCACAGATACCAGGGCCCTAGTCCGTCGCTTTGGAGCAGGGAATGTGATGTGGGCCTCCCTGGACCCAGGGACTGCACCCATTACAGGTACGCCAATGCCTTTGAACCTTGCAACAGCTGCACATGACAACAGGCCCAATTTATGTTTATATCCCTTTCTAGGCTACATTTCCTGTTAACCCTTTTCTTCCTTATCTTATGTCCAAAATGTCACTACTTCCTTCCATTCTGTGCCATTCCTGCTCACGCTCTTTTATTGGTCGTATTCCTGTCACTTTCCTGCTTCCAATTACTTTCTAATCTGCCGTGCTTCTTATGTTACTTTTTCGTTATATAACTCTCTCATGTGTTTTGGCTGCCCATGCACTCTCCCATCCCTGTTCTGCACCTATATTTCTTCCTGCTGTGCATCAGTATAGTTTGCAGGCAGGCTCCCTCCTTACATGAAAGCCTTTCCACATCACGTTCTGCCTTTGACAATGGCAAGTTACACAGAGACATTTGTTACCATGACCCCACTGCTAAGTGAAGCAGGAAACATCGCTTTCCCCACCATCAGCGCTTCCCCGGCCCAGGCCTGATTACAACTGCATACAGAAAATGAATACAAGCTGTTAGAAAAATATGTGGTGCTCTTTATAACGTAGACTTCTTGACTCTTTTGATGACACTGCCTCCATCTTTGTTATGTGGGTTCCAATGTATAAGTCAACAGTGTCTAGGTGGTCAGTCAATAGGTTGACACCATATGACACCAAAAAATAGATAGGTACAAAAGGTCAACAGTTTTAACAAGTCGACAGGGCAATGGTCGACGCAAGTTTTTTTGTTTGTTTTTTTGGGGAGGGTTTACATGTTCTTGCTTGAGTTCCCATCCAAGAGCATTACGATTGGGAATAGTAACCTGTGCTGAGTGCTGCAATAGTGGAGTGAGGCACCTTGCCCGAAGTGTGGCGAGCGTAACGTGACAGCAAACTTATGTTTACACTGATTGTTATGCCAAATGATGAAACCTACAAATGACACAAAAAAACTTGTGTCAACCATTGTCACTTTGACTCTCTCGACATTTTGTACCTATCGACCATACCCACTGTCAGTGTCTACCTTACCTTTTACCCATCGACCTTTTGACCCTGTCAACCTCATGCATCAAGCTGCCCCGCTCCCTTACGCATGCGCACCTACACGGCCTGTTAGTGTAACCTTTCATCGCTACTAATTATCAGCCAAAGAGCCAGTGGTAGGACTCACCGGAACAGCTGCTTTTCAGAGTAGCAGTCCCAAAAGCAGAGCAATACTGAATTGCTCCGGTACCTTTGAGTCTGCTGCTGCAACTCACAGCGAGCTGGATACTATATTGATGGGGGCCCATCATAGCTTAATATTGAATAACTTCTTTAAATTGGAATAGCAACAGTTCCCCAGCAAAGCCAAACTCAGAAATGAAAAAGTTATGTATATAAGAGGCCGGTGTAATTTTTTCCAGCCTGCTCTTTATAACCTTTACACAATTCCTAATAGCTATTCAATGTCCTATCTTTTATTCACCCAATTTAATTAGATTAGAAATAAATGTAAAACTTGTTATAAACAAGAATTCCATCATATACTTATTAATTAGAAGCTAAATTTTGGTATAAATGACCTCAAACCACTGCAATGTTGTCTAATTAAATACTGTGATATTTTTGCTAGGGGCAATGTAGACGATTTCTGATAAATAATTGAATTTACCCTGTATTAAATGGACATTGTAGCCAGCTCCTGGCTGAAAGCTTTTCTTGAATGTCAAGGACAGATTTTCTTATGCAGCACATGATATGCTGTAATTACATCTCCTCATGTTGTGAAGATGTAAGTTCTATTAACGAGACTTATCAGACCCTTTACCACTGGAATTCTGCCATCTAGTCACAATTTTATACCCATTGTAGTCCTTTAAATTTGAAAAGTCTGTTATACTATTATATTTACAAGTCTCTTTTATTTGACAACACGTCTGGCTTATTCAGCTGTCATGTGTGCCAACTGTTAATTGGTAATGCAAAGTAGTTCATAATGTGCAATGCTACTGGGTAAGCCAATGAGAAAATAGTCCTGCTATGTAACACATGGTGCCCATGAGTTAAATTCAAAAAGGATGAAGCCCAGTCAGTGTCACACTGGTCCATGTCTGGACCACCAGGGATAGGCAGTGGTAGGGGCCCAGTCTTAGGGTGTGGCCAGCCACCACAGAGGCTTGGCCAACGAATTTGGAAGACCCTGTAAAAGAGTAACAATGTATAATTCAAGTGAACTGTCTAAAACCTGACATTAGAAGAGGAGGTGGTACCCTCAGGCAGTGGGGCCCACCGGACATTTCCCCAGTTCCCTGTGGGCCAGTCCAACCCTGAGCCCAGTGGATGTTTTGACGCACATGGTCCTGGATACTGTCTGAATTTGACGTCCTTTTCATGATCTGCACCATCCCACAACTCAGGTCTCATTTTGACAGGCAATTTGTTGACTTGCAGCATTACAACATTGAATATGTCAATATGGCCACAATGTCAATGAGGCATTTTTCAGTTAACCCTAATGCTAATCTCCATTATGTTGGTATTTTGACCATGTCAACATGTTACATGGTATGACCAATTCACAAGTACTAATTCCATATTTACGCATACTTTGGATCAAATTATGAAGGCTTATCTGATGCCATTTTCCAAATCCTCAAAGCCAGATTTCCAAATCACTGATCAGGAGAGAAAATTCTCTGCAATGTACATATAAACACACTCTGGTGTAATACCATTAACAATGTGGATTTATTCAATGAAACACGGCTCCCAATAAAATATGCACACAAGAAGACAAGCATGAGGCCAGTGCCGTTTCTTGCAGCAGGCGATGCGTGCGGTCTCATGGGGCGCCCGCTGCGGCACTTTAGGTGTCTCATGGTGCTTCCCCTCCTCCCCGTAATTACTACTCCGCTCGGGGGCAGAGTTTCGCATAATGACACTTTTGTAGGAGTAGTAATGACGGGGAGGAGGGGGAGCACCATGAGACACAGCAGCAGCAGCACCTGACTGGCGGGCGGGAGGAGGAGGAGCAGGAGGAGGGGAGATGCTGGCGGGCTGGCTGTGAGCATTACACAGCCCTGGCAACGATCATGACACCCGTCCCAGATCATGAAACCCCTGGCAACCAGCATGGATCCCAGGGCATGAAACCCCTGGCAACCAGCATGGATCCCAGAGCATGCAACCCCTGGCAACCAGCATGGATTACAGAGCATGCAACCCCTGGCAACCAGCATGGATCCCAGAGCATGCAACCCCTGGCAACCAGCATGGATTACAGAGCATGCAACCCCTGGCAACCAGCATGGATCCCAGAGCATGCAACCCCTGGCAACCAGCATGAACCCCAGAGCATGCAACCCCTGGCAACCAGCATGGATCCCAGAGCATGCAACCCCTGGCAACCAGCATGGATCCCAGAGCATGCAACCCCTGGCAACCAGCATGGACCCCACAGCATGCAACCCCTGGCAACCAGCATGGATCCCAGAGCATGCAACCCCTGGCAACCAGCATGGATCCCAGAGCATGCAACCCCTGGCAACCAGCATGGATCCCAGAGCATGAAACCCCTGGCAACCAGTATGGATCCCAGAGCATGCAACCCCTGGCAACCAGTAAAAATAATGTTAATAAATTGGACCCTAAATTTTAAGGTCCATTCAACTATAAGGATACAACGGTGGCTATTTTCTAACCACTGAGAAAATGGTTTTGTTCTAATTCAAATCAAACAACTGGCTTCCACTATAGGTGTATTTGTAGTGTACCTTATTGTTAAATAACCTCCTTTGCTTGGTGACAGCCCTATGTGTTTTACTACAGAGCGGCAAAAAAAAACCATACAATATATTAATGTACAATATATTATTATTATTATTATTAATAAAATATTCATGATTTCACTGTCCTTACCTCAAATATTCACTCAAGTAGATGCCTTTATTAATAGCAGCAAGAACAGACCACATCACAGTATAAATAAGAATTTACTCACCGGTAATTCTATTTCTCGTAGTCCGTAGTGGATGCTGGGGACTCCGTCAGGACCATGGGGAATAGCGGCTCCGCAGGAGACAGGGCACAAAATTTAAAAATTTGACCACTAGGTGGTGTGTACTGGCTCCTCCCCCTATGACCCTCCTCCAAGCAACAGTTAGGATACTGTGCCCGGACGAGCGTACACAATAAGGAAGGATTTTGAATCCCGGGTAAGACTCATACCAGCCACACCAATCACACCGTACAACTTGTGATCTGAACCCAGTTAACAGTATGATAACGTAGGAGCCTCTGAAAAGATGGCTCACAACAATAAACAACCCGATTTTTTTGTAACAATAACTATGTACAAGTATTGCAGACAATCCGCACTTGGGATGGGCGCCCAGCATCCACTACGGACTACGAGAAATAGAATTACCGGTGAGTAAATTCTTATTTTCTCTGACGTCCTAGTTGATGCTGGGGACTCCGTCAGGACCATGGGGATTATACCAAAGCTCCCAAACGGGCGGGAGAGTGCGGATGACTCTGTAGCACCGAATGAGAGAACTCCAGGTCCTCCTTAGCCAGGGTATCAAATTTGTAGAATTTTACAAACGTGTTCTCCCCTGACCACGTAGCTGCTCGGCAGAGTTGTAATGCCGAGACCCCTCGGGCAGCCGCCCAAGATGAGCCCACCTTCCTTGTGGAGTGGGCATTGACAGACTTAGGCTGTGGCAGGCCTGCCACAGAATGTGCCAGTTGAATTGTGCTACAAATCCAACGAGCAATCGTCTGCTTAGAAGCAGGAGCACCCAGCTTGTTGGGTGCATACAGTATAAACAGCGAGTCAGATTTTCTGACTCCAGCCGTCCTTGAAATATATATTTTCAATGCTCTGACAACGTCCAGCAACTTGGAATCCTCCAAATCGCTAGTAGCCGCAGGCACCACAATAGGCTGGTTCAGGTGAAACGCTGATACCACCTTAGGCAGAAAATGAGGACGCGTCCTCAATTCTGCCCTGTCCGAATGGAAAATCAGATATGGGCTTTTATACGATAAAGCCGCCAATTCCGACACTCTCCTGGCTGAAGCCAGGGCCAGTAGCATGGTTACTTTCCATGTAAGATATTTCAAAACTACCGATTTGAGTGGCTCAAACCAATGGGATTTGAGAAAATCCAAAACTACATTGAGATCCCACGGTGCCACTGGGGGCACAACCGGGGGCTGTATATGTAGTACTCCTTTTACAAAAGTCTGGACTTCAGGAACTGAAGCCAATTCTTTCTGGAAGAAAATCGACAGGGCCGAAATTTGAACCTTAATGGACCCTAATTTGAGGCCCATAGATAATCCTGTTTGCAGGAAATGTAGGAATCGACCCAGTTGAAATTCCTCTGTCGGGGCCTTCCTGGCCTCACACCATGCAACATATTTTCTCCAAATGCGGTGATAATGTTGTGCAGTCACCTCCTTCCTGGCTTTGACCAGGGTAGGGATGACCTCTTCCGGAATGCCTTTTTCCCTTAGGATCCGGCGTTCAACCGCCATGCCGTCAAACGCAGCCGCGGTAAGTCTTGGAATAGACACGGTCCCTGCTGAAGCAGATCCCTTCTTAGAGGTAGAGGCCACGGATCTTCCGTGAGCATCTCCTGAAGTTCCGGGTACCAAGTCCTTCTTGGCCAGTCCGGAGCCACTAGTATCGTTCTTACTCCCCTTTGCCGTATAATTCTCAGTACCTTGGGTATGAGAGGCAGAGGAGGGAACACATACACTGACTGGTACACCCATGGTGTTACCAGAGCGTCCACAGCTATTGCCTGAGGGTCTCTTGACCTGGCGCAATACCTGTCCAGTTTTTTGTTGAGGCGGGACGCCATCATGTCCACCATTGGTCTTTCCCAATGGACTACAATCATGTGGAAGACTTCTGGATGAAGTCCCCACTCTCCCGGGTGAAGATCGTGTCTGCTGAGGAAGTCTGCTTCCCAGTTGTCCACTCCCGGGATGAACACTGCTGACAGTGCTATCACATGATTTTCCGCCCAGCGAAGAATCCTTGCAGCTTCTGCCATTGCCCTCCTGCTTCTTGTGCCGCCCTGTCTGTTTACGTGGGCGACTGCCGTGATGTTGTCCGACTGGATCAACACCGGCTGACCCTGAAGCAGAGGTTTTGCCAGGCTTAGAGCATTGTAGATTGCTCTTAGTTCCAGTATATTTATGTGAAGAGACGTTTCCAGGCTTGACCACACGCCCTGGAAGTTTCTTCCTTGTGTGACCGCTCCCCAGCCTCTCAGGCTGGCATCCGTGGTCACTAGGACCCAGTTCTGTATGCCGAATCTGCGGCCCTCTAACAGATGAGCACTCTGCAACCACCATAGCAGAGAGACCCTTGTCCTTGTCGACAATTTTATCCGCTGATGCATCTGCAGATGCGATCCGGACCATTTGTCTAGCAGATCCCACTGAAAAATTCGTGCATGGAATCTGCCGAATGGAATCGCTTCGTAAGAAGCCACCATTTTTCCCAGGACTCTTGTGCATTGATGCACAGACACCGTCCCTGGTTTTAGGAGGTTCCTGACGAGTTCGGATAACTCCCTGGCTTTCTCCTCCGGAAGAAATACCTTTTTCTGAACAGTGTCCAGAATCATCCCTAGGAACAGCAGACGTGTCGTCGGGATCAGTTGGGATTTTGGAAAATTCAGAATCCACCCGTGCTGTTGGAGCACTACTTGAGTTAGTGCTACTCCGACCTCCAGCTGTTCTCTGGATCTTGCCCTTATCAGGAGATCGTCCAAGTAAGGGATAATTAATACGCCTTCTCTTCGAAGAAGGATCATCATTTCGGCCATTACCTTGGTAAAGACCCTGGGTGCCGTGGACAATCCAAACGGCAGCGTCTGAAACTGATAATGACAGTTTTGTACCACGAACCTGAGGTACCCTTGGTGTGAAGGGCAAATTGGGACATGAAGGTAAGCATCCTTGATGTCCAAGGACACCATAAAATCCCCTTCTTCCAGATTCGCTATCACTGCTCTGAGTGACTCCATCTTGAACTTGAATTTTTTGTATGTACAGGTTCAGAGATTTCAGATTTAGAATAGGTCTTACCGAGCCGTCCGGCTTCGGTACCACAAATAGCGTGGAGTAATACCCCTTTCCCTGTTGTAGAAGGGGTACCTTGATTATCACCTGCTGAGAATACAGCTTGTGAATGGCTTCCAATACCGTCGCCCTGTCTGAGGGAGACGTTGGCAAAGCAGATTTTAGGAACCGGCGAGGGGGAGACTTCTCGAATTCCAACCTGTAACCCTGAGATACTACCTGCAGGATCCAGGGGTCCACCTGCGAGTGAGCCCACTGTGCGCTGAAATTCTTGAGGCGACCCCCCACCGCCCCTGAGTCCGCTTGTAAGGTCCCAGCGTCATGCTGAGGCCTTTGCAGAAGCCGGGGAGGACTTCTGCTCCTGGGAAGGGGCTGCTTGCTGCAGTCTCTTACCCTTCTGGCAGATATGGACATCGCACTTACTCTTGATGCCAGAGTGCAGATATCCCTCTGTGCATCTCGCATATAAAGGAATGCATCCTTTAATTGCTCTATAGTCAATAAAATACTGTCCCTATCCAGGGTATCAATATTTTCAGTCAGGGAATCCGACCAAGCCACCCCAGCACTGCACATCCAGGCTGAGGCGATTGCTGGTCGCAGTATAACACCAGTATGTGTGTATATACTTTTTAGAGTATTTTCCAGCCTCCTATCAGCTGGATCCTTGAGGGCGGCCGTATCTTGTTTGGATAAACGTGTGAGCGCCTTGTCCACCCTAGGGGGTGTTTCCCAGCGCGCCCTAACCTCTGGCGGGAAAGGGTATAACGCCAATAACTTATTTGAAATTAGCAGTTTTTTATCAGGGGTAACCCACGCTTCATCACACACGTCATTCAATTCCTCTGATTCAGAAAAAACTACAGGTAGTTTTTTCAGACCCCACATAATACCCCTTTTTGTGGTACTTGCAGTATCAGAGATATGCAAAGCCTCCTTCATTGCCGTGATCATATAACGTGTGGCCCTACTGGAAAATACGTTCGTTTCTTCACCGTCGACACTAGATTCGGTGTCCGTGTCTGGGTCTGTGTCGACCGACTGAGGCAAAGGGCGTTTTACAGCCCCTGACGGTGTTTGAGACGACTGTACAGGTACTAACTGGTTTGCCGGTCGTCTCATGTCGTCAACCGACTTTTGCAGCGTGCTGACATTATCACGTAATTCCATAAACAAAGCCATCCATTCCGGTGTCGACTCCCTAGGGGGTGACATCACCATTACCGGCAATTGCTCCGCCTCCACACCAACATCGTCCTCATACATGTCGACACACACGTACCGACACACCGCAGACACACAGGGAATGCTCTGATAGAAGACAGGACCCCACTAGCCCTTTGGGGAGACAGAGGGAGAGTTTGCCAGCACACACCAAAGCGCTATAATTATATAGGAACAACCTTATATAAGTGTTGTTTCCTTATAGCTGCTTAAATATATATAATATCGCCAAAAAATGCCCCCCCTCTCTGTTTTTTACCCTGTTTCTGTAGTGCAGTGCAGGGGAGAGCCTGGGAGCCTTCCTAGCAGCGGAGCTGCGTAGGAAAATGGCGCTGTGTGCTGAGGAGATAGGCCCCGCCCCCTATTCCGGCGGGCTCTTCTCCCGGTTTTTCTGAGACCTGGCAGGGGTGAAATACATCCATATAGCCTCATGGACTATATGTGATGTATTCTTTTTAGCCAGAAAGGTATTAACATTGCTGCCCAGGGCGCCCCCCCCAGCGCCCTGCACCCTCAGTGACTGCCGGTGTGAAGTGTGCCTGAGCGCAATGGCGCACAGCTGCAGTGCTGTGCGCTACCTCATGAAGACTGAAAAGCCTTCAGCCGCCGGTTTCTGGACCTCTTCTTACTTCGGCATCTGCAAGGGGGTCGGCGGCGCGGCTCCGGTGACCCATCCAGGCTGTACCTGTGATCGTCCCTCTGGAGCTAGTGTCCAGTAGCCTAAGAAGCAAATCCATCCTGCACGCAGGTGAGTTCACTTCTTCTCCCCTAGGTCCCTCGTTGCAGTGAGCCTGTTGCCAGCAGGACTCACTGAAAATAATAAAACTATCAAAACTTTTACTCTAAGCAGCTCTTTATGAGAGCCACCTAGATTGCACCCTGCTCGGACGGGCACAAAAACCTAACTGTGGCTTGGAGGAGGGTCATAGGGGGAGGAGCCAGTACACACCACCTAGTGGTCAAACTTTTAAATGTTGTGCCCTGTCTCCTGCGGAGCCGCTATTCCCCATGGTCCTGACGGAGTCCCCAGCATCCACTAGGACGTCAGAGAAATATGAATTTCAGTTATAAAAAAAAATAGTCAAGATTAATACAAGGAGTTTTATTTGTCTTTTTGATGATATAAAATATGGATATTTCTCAGTATCAGATACAAGGGAATTACTCATAAAGACCTGTGAATTTATGCACTTATCATGAAAGTGTCTTTCTTGCAAAATAATGTATACTGCAAATACCAATCTCCTTTATTACTTTCTGTCTATGTGCACTAAACCATCAGGCCTTTTTATAGAAGCAGTTACAGGTCTCTATAA
Organism: Pseudophryne corroboree; assembly: GCF_028390025.1. NCBI lineage: Eukaryota > Metazoa > Chordata > Amphibia > Anura > Myobatrachidae > Pseudophryne > Pseudophryne corroboree. The sequence goes on from NC_086447.1 coordinate 825,683,295, forward strand.
CATACTATTTGGTTTAGATTTAATAATCCGATAGTTTTTAAACCAATGTAACGTTCAATGTCATAGGAGGGAAAGACCCATACGATTGGTCAAAACTGATAACTGTCTGGTAACATAGGAGGTTATTCAGAGATGTACGCAAATCGCTGCATACACTGCAAGATCTGCGTCCATTTCCTCACATCCTGGGGGGGTTGCCCAGCACAGGGCAAGGCCACCCAGCATTTGTGGCGCACAGGGGTGCTTTAAGAGAGGAAGAGGCCCGTGTTCAGCCTCCTCCATTCGGGCCCCCTCCTCTCTGCCCAGAGTGCTGTAGAGACTGAGCACTAGAGGGCTCAGACTCTACTGCGCATGCACAGATCTCCGGGAGAATGGCACAGCGGCCATTTTCCCTGAGATTTCTCTGCTGCGCATGCGCAGAACTCCGTGAAAATGGCCGCTGAGCCATTTTCATGGTGTTTTAACAGCGCTGCGGATGCCGGCGCTGTACTCCAAAGGGGTGAGTATTTTAAAATTGGGTGCAGCGTCTGCGGTGGGGGCCCACTCTGGACTCAGGGCCCCATGTGCACCGCACACACTGCACCCATTATAGAAATACCAGTGGTGGCATGCCTCACAATGAGTCTGCAATTTAATTGCAGACACATCGAATTAAGGCTGTCTCCTGCCAGCACAGCCTGCGCTGTCAGAAGGTCCACCGCCATTTTGTTAATCGGAGTTGGCTGTGTGACATCACTCAGCCACCCCAGCACGCCACCATTTGGCCCTGCACGCCCGATAAATACCGCCCATTCAATGCCCACAGCTGTCAATCATGTTGCAGACGCATCTTTCGGGGATGCGTCTACTATGTGAATGACTGTGCAGGTGCAGCCGCTGCACTTGCGTAGTTTGCAGATGTACGGCAAACTGCGATGTGGCTGCATTAGCGGCCAAGTCTGTATTAGGCCCATAATCAGATACGAATACTCTAATTGCTCTAATGTTTTGAGTATGTCTCAAACAAAACATATTTTTTCTGTAAGAAGCAATTTTTAAATGTGATTTAGTAGTCAGAATGCCCAGTGTAATCCATTTTTGAAAAGGTTGTGCAAAGGTGAGCACCTGAGCAAGTGGGCAGGACTGGAACACACTGCAGCCAATCACGGCATTAGAATGTTAACATCACAGAGCTCATTCAACTTTTGCAATCTGATGTCAAGCAATTGGGAGGGGCTGATATGCAGCCAATTTGAGCATCTATTCATCTGGTCTTCACAATGTTCCAACATTTAATTTAGCGCTACGTATTTACTAAAAATTACACAGGTAAGTTTAAAATAATGCAATAAAAATTAATATTAATGAGACAATTAATAAATGATGCCCTGATTATTATGGAGGCTTACATTTAAAGGGCCATCAACCCCATAATTGGAAAAACTACTTTCTACTGTATGTCATGTCTATCTCCCAGATGTGATGACACCCGATGCGGCACTTTAGAGTGTTTGCACACCTCGCAGGCAAACATTCAAAAGGGGGCATGATCTCATGCCCGTGAAGCCATACCCACATGGTGTGCCACTTTTGAGGGTTTGGCACTGGTTGCTAGGGGCTGGCCTCAAGCATCAGCTCTGCTCACCTCTATGCTGAAGTGCCAGCCACCTTTTCTTAGGAATGCCAGTTTGCCTTTTGGAGTCTGGGAAATTGGATCCACCCAAGCCACGCCTCTCATCTCTGCTTCACACTGCCACCGGGATCCTCCACAGATAAGGGGTAGGTGTGCCTGTCAGCTCAGCAATGGGACTTCACCAATGCAGTTCCCATCACGGACTGCTGCCTTAGGCGAGTACCCTCACTCAGGCTCCCTGGTCTCTAGGCTGCTCAGTGACACCATCTAAGAGGGTGACACCATAATAGCAGAACAGCTGTGCTATTTTGGTGTCACTCGGTGCGGCCTACATCCCCTTAGTGATGCCACTGGGTTAGAAACATGAGGTCAGACAGAATAATTATCTTTAAAACAATATACAATATACAATTTTCCATACTGCACTGATATGAATGTAGGGATATACCTGTTCCCTTTGCTACCCTTCACCACATTTTTGCAGGGCTGCCCCACATGCCCTCCTCTCTCTATCTATCTATACAACACACCAAGTTATCCGTTTCCAACTGGAATCATTACTGATTTCCTCAAAAGCAGTTATTAATATATTAGTACTATGGTGAACACCAGTGGGTCAACAAAAGGGTTAGTTGGCCATTGACCATCAATGGTTTGCCACCGATGGTCAATTCTTTTGCCTTCAATGGTGGAGAGCTGATGGTTCACTGCCATCAATGGCAATAATTTTGCCTTTTTTTCTCACTGCGCAAAAGAAAATGGGACTTCTCAGATTGGCCTTATGCTTAGACATGACCCCAGTTACATTACTCTCCCGTCCTGCCATATACTAATGCAGGAATTACAATAATGATAAATACAGATGGCACCCTTTATAGTTAACTGTCACGGTCCAGGTAACTGGACGCCGTTTCCTGCCTGTTAGGTGTCTCCTGAGGTTGGCTCAGCGAGCCAGGGCCGGGCTATAACTATGTTTGTGCTTACATCTCTTGCTTATGGCCTGCAGCGTTGGTTCAGCGGCCTCCTCAGTGTACTCACTTGCTGTGGTGTGGCGCTCTCAGCCCCGCCGCGGCGGTCACTGCCGTGCCTGTGGTTCCCCGCTGGATGTGCGTTCTCTGTGTACCGCGGCTGCTGCTGTCATCCCTGTGGCCGCTGTGCACGCGTGGAGTTCTGCTATTGCGGCCCCTGCCGCCATTACCGTTTCATGCATGGTCTCTGAGTGCTGTTCCCCTACAGTCTCCGTCAATGGGCAAAGCCATTTTGGATCTAATCACATGATACACTTTTCACCTATCTACAGTGCTGCTGGAGTTTGCACCTAATTGTCGGCCAATCCCTGCTATTGAGCAGGTATAAATATCCTGTCTCAGCGCCCAGAGGGTTGTCAGTGCTTCCATTGTCTTTCCAGCGTTCCAGTATGCAGCTTCATTAAGGACTCTACTGTGAACTCTCCCTGCAGTATAGCCTGACTCCCTGGTGGTTACCCTCTGCGGTGCAGCTCCAGTTCTCCGGTGCTGAGGCTCTGTGGTGCAACCTGACTCTCTAGTTCCCGCACCCAGCGCCAGCAGAGTGTTTGTCTCCGGCTTCCAGCAGCCACTCTCTAGTAGTCCTCTGTCTCCATTACTCACTCTAATAGTGGAGTATTTACCTGCAATCCCTAGCATCACTCAAGCTTTATCTACGATCCCTAGCATCACTCAAGCTTTACCTGCGATCCCTAGCATTGCTTACGCTTTGTCTACGATCCCCAGCATCACTCTTTATTCCACCTGCATTTCCAAGTGTTATTAAGCACTCCTAGTTATACTCCGGATTACTGGTCAATACCAGTTGTGATTCAGAGACTCACTTGTGACTGTTATTGTTTGGTTGCACATTCTTATGATTTAATAAAAACCCTCAAAGACTATTCCTGTTGTCGTGGTCACGCCTTCGGGCAATTGGTACTACAAACTCAGCACATGTCTAGGAGTCCTCTCCTGCCTCCTAAGTTCACATACCCGATAGCCCCTACAACTGAGGCCTCTAGCTACCGACACCAGCCCTCAGTTGTGACATTAACTCTTATTTATTTATTTATTAGTTATTACCAGTTATTTATATAGCGCACACATATTCCGCAGCGCTTTACAGAGAATATTTGGCCATTCACATCAGTCCCTGCCCCAGTGGAGCTTACAATCTATAGTCACTACCACATGTACATGCACACACATTCACACTAAGGCTAATTATGTTGGGAGCCAATTAACCTACCAGTATATATTTGGAGTGTGGGAGGAAACCAGAGTACCCAAAGGTAACCCACGCAAGTACGGGGAGAATATACAAACTCCACACAGTTAGGGCCATGGTGGGAATAGAACCCATGACGTGAGTGCAGTGATACAGTAATGCTAACCATTACAACATCTGTGCTGTCCTTTTATGGCCATGCCTAGTCCAAAGTGATACAAGGAACAGATTACATATTAACTCCTCCTTTCCAGCTGTCGGTTACAGTGCTCTGCATCAGAGGCGTAACTAGGTTTTTTGGAGCCCAGGGCAAGATCAATAATCGCGCCCATCCCCCCCCCCAAAAAAAAATACAAAAGGAAAGTATGTGCGCACGCCACTGGCGCACTCTGAAAAAAATGGCCATGAGGGAGCGTGGACACTGAAAATAGGATGTGCCAACAAGACACGCCAGCTGTTTCATGTCATACTGGGAACATTCTTTATAACTCCACATGCACCTTACCATTATCATCTCCTACACAAATAGGTGTCACTGTGTATAAAGATGTCTGGGTGTGTATGTATAGATGTAGGTGCAGTGGTTGAAGTGGAAGTTTTGAAGTGAGAGTATGGAAAAGGGGGTGTGGCCACTCAAAAGGGTGTGTGTCCTCCAGTGTAGTAGGACCCCTTATACTATCTAGTACTGGTTATACTAGTACTAGACCTTATACTATTCTTATACTAACCCTTATACCAGGCATTCCCAACCACGGTCCTCAAGGCACACTAACAGTGCAGGTTTTAGTGATATCCAGGCTTCAGCACAGGTGACTTAATTAGTAGCTCAGTTATTTTGATTTAACCATCTGTGCTGCAGCCTGGATATCACTAAAACCTGCACTGTTGGTGTGCCTTAAGGACCGTGGTTGGGAATGCCTGCCTTATACTATTTAATATACTAGACCTTTCACATTTTAGCACACGGTATGAGCCAAAATTCACATTATAGCACACAGAATGAGGCAAAATTCACATTATAGCACACTGAATGAGCCGAAATTCACATTATAGCACACAGGATGAGCCGAAATTCACATTATAGCACACAGGATGACACAAAATTCACATTATAGCACACAGGATGACCCGAAATTCACATTATAGCACACTGAATGAGCCTAAATTCACATTATAGCACACTGAATGAGCCGAAATTCACATTATAGCACACTGAATGAGCCGAAATTCACATTATAGCACACAGGATGAGCCGAAATTCACATTATAGCACACTGAATGAACCAAAATTCACATTATAGCACACAGGATGAGCCGAAATTCACATTATAGCACACTGAATGAGCCGAAATTCACATTATAGCACACAGGATGAGCCGAAATTCACATTATAGCACACAGGATGAGCCAAAATTAACATTATAGCACACAGAATGAGCCGAAATTCACATTATAGCACACAGGATGAGCCGAAATTCACATTATAGCACACAGGATGAGCCGAAATTCACATTATAGCACACAGGATGAGCCAAAATTAACATTATAGCACACTGAATGAGCCGAAATTCACATTATAGCACACAGGATGAGCCGAAATTCACATAATAGCACAAAGGATGAGCCGAAATTGACATTATATACATATATATATATATATATATATATATATACACACTAAATAAATAAATAAATATATATATATATATATATGTATACCCACCCATTCTATGCCTCTCTTTCTGTGTACCTCCCCCCATTCTATGCCTCTCTTCGTGTATAGTAAACCCCCCTATTCTATGCCTCTTTGTGTATAGTATACCCGTCCTCCCCCTATTCTATGCCTCTCTTTGTTTATAGTATTATAGTATACCCCTCTACCCCTATTCTATGCCTCTCTTAGGCATAGGGGAAAGTAGGAGCAGTGGCGCACCCAGGGGGGGTTTCCGAGTACCCAGAAACCCCCCTCCACTAAAAAAAAAAAAATATATTTTTTTTTTTTTAAGCTGCATAAGTATTATTAATGACTGTCTAGCATCCTCTGCAGCCTGCTGTCTTCCTGGTGGCACTTGCAAGTGCAATAAAAGTTTACTTTATTTTAATTATAGTACATATATATCCATGTGCCTACATATATACACATGTATATACGTACGTACGTACGTACGTACGTACGTACGTACATACATATAAACACACACACACACATATGATATATATATATATACATGTGTATATATATGTGTACTGTATGTGTGTGTATATATATATATATATATATATGTATGCATGTTTAATATGCTATGTGTATGTGTATATGGGTTCATCTCCCGGCGGCCGGCCTCCCGGCGACCAGCATACTGGCGCCGGGAGGCCGGCCGCCGGCTTACCAACAGTGTGGCGAGCGCAAATGAGCCCCTTGCGGGCTCGCTGCGCTCGCCACGCTACGCGCGCCACACTATTCTATTCTCCCTCTAGGGGGGTCGTGGACCCCCACGAGGGAGAATAAGTGTCGGTATGCCGGTGGTCAGGCTCCCGGCGCCGGTATGCTGGTCGCCGGGAGCCCGACCGCCGGCATACTGAAGACCACCCGTGTATATGTATGTGTGTGTGTATGTATATATATATATATATATATATATACATGTGTGTGTAGATATATGTTTATATATATATATATGTGTAGATATATATATATATATATATATACACACACACACACACACACACACACTAGTTTTACGGACCCAGCATATACTGGGTCACCTCAGTCCCCACCCCCGTGATTGGCTCCGCCCAGTTCTGGAAACCCCCCCATGCAAATCCTGCGTTTGCCACTGAGGAGGGGTATACTATAACATAGAGAGGCATAGATAATAGGGAGGAAGGGGTATACTATAATACTATAAACATAGAGAGGCATAGAATAGGGGGAGAGGGGGGTAGACTCTTTGTGTGTCACTGTCTAGTGTTCCCCCCCTTTCCCCCTCCTCACCTCTCAGCGGCAGGCAGACGTTCGGTAGTGATGAGCGGATTCGGTTTTACTCGGTTTTACTCGGTTTTACTCGGTTCTCAAAACGGCATCTTATTGGCTCACGGATGTCACGTGTTTTGGATAGCCAATAAGATGCCGTTTTGAGAACCGAGTAAAACCGAGTAAAACCGAACCTCGCTCATCACTAACGTTCGGCCTCTTCCCCTTCATCCTCCTCCGACTCCCAGGGGCCTCCATCACAGGCCGCACCGGGACCTCTGCGACATCTTCTGCCTCCTCCGCCTCATCGCTGTCCTCCTCAGACCCGGGCCGCGGCCTCTCCTCCGCCATCGTCTGTGGGTGCCGCCGGCAACAGGAGGCCCATCCCCTGCAACGCAGGGATACCCCTTCCCCCTCCTCACCACTCAGCGGCAGGTAGAAGTTAAGGGAGCGTGACACTGGCATCGCGGTCACGCTCCCTGCAGCAGCAGTAACACCGCCGAGCACCACAGCAGGACTTGCTCGGCGGCGAAACAGGTGCGCTGGCAGTGACGGCAGCTGCGGGTGGTCAGGCGGTGCCGGCTGTGGGTGCGTGGGCGGGAGCGATGTCCTGGACGGCGGCGCGTGCACCCCCCTTAGCTGTGCCCGTCACGGTGCCCAGGGCACGTGCCCTGCTCGCCCTACCCAAGTTACGCCTCTGCCCTGCGTGTACTGATTGCGCAGCAATGCATGTCACGTGTCACTGAATGGACAGCTGCCATAGCTCTGTAACAACTATCCAAACAGTGCTGGGTGTGCACTACAACGGACATTATTACTTTACCCTTCTTCTGGGTTTGCAGCCCTGAAAAAGAGGCCATTGACAGTACCATAAAAACGGTGCATGCTTTGGGACATGGGCACAGAACTGAAGCTGGGCATACATTATATAATGATCTGTCAGACCATCTGTCCAATCTGGCTGGTTGGAATGAAAATCTGGTAATGTATGGGAGCAAATGACAATTAGGATTTAACCAAAGTTGTCTGAACGACCATTTTTGTCTATTTTCCAGTGTTTGGGAACAAAATGGTCGATTCACCTAATCTCCTAGGTATAACAGTTACCCAACTATAGCAACACTTAACCTACTCATTATTGTGTGATATTACTGCAAGAATGGCATGGTACCACATAACTACATGTAATTATGGTAAAGGTCCTTCTTTTTTGCAAGTTCAACAATCATGCTAAGATCATCCAAGGAGACAACCAGCGACACAAGAAAGGTAAAATAGTAGCCATCCAAGATAATGATAGGGCGTAAGTGACAGAGGTGTTGCCAAGCATATACCAATTAGAGGTCTCATCCTCATTAATAAATATAACTGGAATGAGTCTGTGCTGATTTTAAATGATACTATAGCCAAAATCTACGTATTAGAGATTCATCCTATCAAACAGAATAGTAGTATACACAATAATGTGATGATTCAAATGTTACATATTATTAGCATGTGGAAATTCTATAATAATGCCATTTATAGAAGTGACAAAATGAAAAACAATACCTTCTGGCATATTGCTCTAATAGAGTAAAATAAAAATATATAATAATATTTGTTAGTGTTAAAGATATACAGTATTGTTGTTTTTCTCCAGTGCTGATGGCTAGTGATTAATTGCTACTTTAAATTTCATTGAGCAGTATAGTATGTTAAAATAAATTTAAGAGTTGTATTCATGACTTAAAAAAACAGAAGGGTCAAGTTGCACGTTTGTCAAATCTGGATTCAATAAGCAGGAAATTCCGAAGCGCATTAGTCAAGGTATCGCAGTGGAACTCCCGCGCCCAATATTTATCATGCTGTATATCTAACTTCATAAACTCAGTTACCAGTAGAAAGGCCCCGGGTTATGTTCAAAACCTACATCTGAATCAACTGTCAGAGTTAAAGAAAGAACAGTGTGGCTTTGACAGTTATCTGAGGTCACAGTCTCGCAGCATATAAAATTTCACTTGTTAAGTACATTTCATAGCTTTTCAGATAATATGTCCCTAATTGACATGTAGTTGCTAAAGCTGCTTTTCTTTCAATTAACATTTTACCTTAAAACATTATTTCTTTTGAATTTAACACAGCGCACGTTCTCAGTCCAGGCATTTCCCGCTGTTGTGTAGAGCAAAAAACACTGAGAGAAAGGTGTGTGATAATTGAGTATCAGAACAAAAAGAAATTATTGAATAACTTATTATACAACCTGAATCAGAAGGAATTAGGAAAGAAAATTACAATGCTGTCACTTATTTCTCTATGCCTCCTCGCGCATTATTGTTTTGTGATTCATTTAAAAGTTTAAACAGGGAACTAAAGGTTTCCTCTTAACTTAAAAGCACATAAAATTAATTAAAATGTTTCCTGCAACCTGGTCTACTATGTGCTTATTTTATACCTGGAGCAGATCTTCTGCTCTTTGTTCCCAGGCTTATAGACTTCAGGGTCCATCGCACAGTAAACATTGGTGATTTTGGTCCCCTGAGAACCGAACCCCCCCGAACTTCACTACCCGAGCCCGGCTCGGGTTTTCCCGCCTGACTCGAAAACCAGAACGAGGCAAAACGTCATCATCCCGCTGTCAGATTCTCGCGTGGTTTGGATCCCATATAAGGAGCTGCGCATCGCCGCCATTTTCACTCCGGCATTGGAGAGTGTAGAGAGAGGACATGTCTCCGTCCTCAGTATCCTGCATCAGTCCAGTCACAGTGGTGGTGTCCTCTGCTGCCATATGTCCAGTGCTGCTGTATAAGTCCAGTCCATTGCAGCGGTGCTGTGTTATCCTGCATCAGTCCAGTGGTGGTGTTTTGTGCTGCTGTATATGTCCAGTGGTACTGCCGTATATGTCCAGTGATACTGCCGTATATGTCCAGCGGAACTGCCGTATAAATCCAGTGGTACTGCCGTATAATTCCAGTGATACTGCCGTATGATTCCAGTGATCCTACAGTATAATTCCAGTAGTACTGGCGTATAAATCCAGTGATACTGCCGTATAATTCCAGTGGTAATGGCGTATAAATCCAGTCCAGTGATACTGCCGTATAAGTCCAGTGGTACTGCATATAATTACAGTGATACTGTCGTATAATTCAAGTGGTACTACCGTATAAGTCCAGTCCAGTGGTGCTGCTATATAAGTTCAGTGGTGCTGTCCTGTGCTGTATATTATTTACTCCAAAAAAAGGGTTATTAATATTTAATCCAAATAATTTTCACAGGGCTTGCCCTGTGTGGTGTAGAGGTACGCTCTCATGTACCGCATATTGTTATATAACTCCGGAAAAAAATGGAGAACAAAAATTTGGAGGATAAAATAGGGAAAGATGAAGATCCACTTCTTTCTAGTGCTGAAGCTGCTGCCACTAGTCATGAAGTAGATGATGAAATGCCATCAACGTCGTTTGCCAAGGCCGATGCCCAATGTCATAGTAGAGGGCATGTCAAATGCAAAAAGCCAAAGTTCAGTAAAATGACCCAAAAAAAATTAATTTAAATGGTCTGAGGAGAAACGTAAATTTGCCAATATGCCATTTACAACATGGAGTGGCAAGGAATGGCTAAGGCCCTGGCCTATGTTCATGACTAGTGGTTCAGCTTCACATGACGACTGAAGCCCTCATCCTCCCACTAGAAAAATGATAAGAGTTAAGCTGGAAAAAGCACAGCAAAGAACTGTGCGTTCTAAGATGGTATCACAAATCCCCAAAGAGAATCCAAGTGTGTCGGCGGTTGCGATGCCTGACCTTCCCAACACTGGACGGGAAGAGGTGGCTCCTTCCACCATTTCCACGCCCTCTGCAAATGCTGGAAGTAGCACACACAGTCCAGTTTCTGATATTCAAATTGAAGATGTCACTGTTGAAGTACACCAGGATGAGGATATGGGTGTTGCTGGCGCTGAAGAGGAAGTTGACGAGGAGGATTCTGATGGTGATGTGGTTTGTTTAAATCAGGCACCGGGGGAGACACCTGTTGTCTGTGGGATGAGTAAGCCCATTGTGATGCCTGGGCAAAATACTAAAAAAGCCACCTCTACGGTGTGGAATTATTTCTCCACAAATCCGGAACACAGGTGTCAAGCCGTGTGTTGCCTCTGTCAATCTGTAATAAGTAGGGATAAGGACGTTGACCACCTAGGAACATCCTTCCTTATACGTCACCTGCAGCGCATTCTTCAGAAGTCAGTGTCAAGTTGTGAAACTTTGGGTAAGAGCGTAAGCAGTCCACTGACACCTAAATCCCTTCTTCCTCTTGTACCCAAGCTCCTGCAAGCCACACCACCAACTCCCTCAATGTCAACTTCCTCCTCAGTCAGGAACGTCAGTAGTCCTGCAGGCCATGTCACTGGCAAGACTGAGGAGTCCTCTCCTAACCGGGATTCCTACGGAGGATCCTTGCTGTTGCTGCCGCTGCTGTTGTTGCTCCTGGGAGTCGATCGTCATCCCAAAGGGGAAGTCGGAACTACTTGAACTACTTCCAGTAAGCAATTGACTGTCCAACAGTCCTTTGTGAGGAAGATGAAATATGACAGCAGTCATCCTGTTGCAAAGCAGATAACTGAGGCCTTGACAGCTATGTTGGTGTTAGATGTGTGGCCGGTATCCGCGATTAGTTCAGTGGGACTTAGAGAATTGTTTGAGGTAGTGTATCCCCAGTACCAAATCCCATCCAGGTTCCACTTCATTAGGCAGCCGATACCACGAATGTACAGAGATGTCAGAAAAAGTGTCCTCAGTGTCCTAAAAATGCAGTTGTACCCAAAGTCCACTTAACCACGGACATGTGGACAAGTGGAACAGGGCAGACTAAGGACTATATGACCGTGACAGCTCGCTGGATAGATGTATTTCCTCCTGCAGCACCAACATCAGCAGCGACACCAGTAGCAGCATCTCGCAAACGCAAACTCGAAAAGTGCCCGCCGCACATCTCTAGTGATTTTATAGGTGGGTGGCTGGCAAGGCTCTCTCGCAGTATGATTAGGGTTTGCCACGTGTACAGTACCATTGTGAGCAACTTACAGAATTATAGAGATACTGCTCTCAGCTGGTCTACAGGGACCGGAGCCCGCAGTGTATTGGCAGTACTCCAGCTACACTGTGTGACAATGGCCGTTGGGTCAGGGTCAGATTCATGAGATTCAGCCGTTTGCAGCATGCAGAATCAGCAATCACCGGTGGGTCCCATCTCGCAGTCCAGCAGTAGTGGCTGGTGCACCGTCGCTTGTTGCAGCACAGGGTGAGCTGTACTGGCCAGGAGCCATCCTGTTCCCTATTGCAGATGCCAGCATGGCTCCTGGGATAGAACCAATGAACTAATCAGCAACAGCTGCACCGCAGAGCTCCATTGGAAGAGCAGCGGTCACATTTGGATCCCGTCGTGAACACAGGTGCCCCTTCAGGGCTTGGAGCCAGGAGTCAGGCTTCTCCATTGCCTCTGAGAGGTACGCCCCTGATTATATGATAAACTAAGTTTAAAGTGCAAAGAAAAAAATGTTTCGCTATATTGTCTTCTTTTCATGTGGTCTTAGACATAATGTCAATGTAAATGATCGCTCGCTTTCAAATACAAAGGACAATTACAGAGAGAGTCTATGCCATTTTCTGATTGCTGTTTCTTTAAATGATTGCTTGTGGTGAATAAGTGGCCTTCTTAGGTGCATATCACTAAGGACTGAATGCTGTTCTATTCATTCATCCATCCATCTCATGTACATATAAAGTAGATATGAAATGGGTGGGTTGAAAAGAACTTGTACGCAAGATCATCTTGTGGTATTTAGTCACCTGGAGGCAGGCTGGAAGCTGCAGACTTAGGCCCAGATTTATCAAGCCTTGGAGAGTGATAAATAGCACAGTGATAAATGACCAGTCAACCAGCTCTTAACTGTCATTTTTCAAACACAGCCTGTGACATGGAAGTTAGGAGCTGATTTATCTTTATCATCGTGCTATTTATCATTCTCCAAGGCTTGATAAATGGGGGCCTTAGACTTTGATAGCAGAAGGAAAAGTGACCCCCAACAGCACAGCGTAAGCTGCAAGGATACTACTAAACTAGTAAATGAATATGGTACATTTATGTAGGCCCTATCCCCCATTGCTCACCCTAAATAGGAAGCTAGAGTGTGACCAGCATCCGCAGAATGCTGGGAAAATGACGAAGAGGGAGAACCCGCACCCAAACTGCTGCTGTGAGCGTGAGAATTAGGAGGAGAAACAGAGAAACATAGAATTTGACGGCAGATAAGAACCACTTGGCCCATCTAGTCTGCCCCTTTTTTTTTATCCTTTAGGTAATCTCAACCCTTTTTGAACCTTAATTCTTTGTAAGGATATTCATATGCCTATCCCAAGCATGTTTAAATTGCTCTACAGTCTTAGCCTCTACCACCTCTGATGGGAGACTATTCCACTTATCCACTACCCTTTCTGTGAAGTAATTTTTCCTTAAATTTCCCCTGAACCTCCCCCCTCCAGTCTCAGTGTATGTCCTCGAGTTCTAATACTTCTCTTCCTTTGAAGAATGTTTCCCTCCTGAACTTTGTTAAGACCCTTGATATATTTGAAAGTTTCTATCATGTCTCCCCTTTCCCTTCTCTGCTCCAAACTATACATGTTAAGATCTTTTAGCCTTTCCGGGTACGTTTTGTGATGTAGGCCATGCACCATTTTAGTTGCCCTTCTTTGTACACTCTCTAATGTATTTACATCCTTCTGGAGATATGGTCTCCAGAACTGGACACAGTATTCCAGATGGGGCCGCACCAATGACCTATACAGTGGCATTATCACTTCTTTTTTCCTGCTACTGATTCCTCTCCCTATGCAACCAAGCATCTGACTTGCCTTTCTCATTGCTTTGTTGCATTGCTTTCCTGCCTTTAAGTCACTTGAAATAGTGACTCCTAAATCCCTTTCCTCCTCAGTAGTTCCCATTATAGTACCCTTGATACTATATTTAGCCTTTGGGTTTTTGAGACCCAAGTGCATGATTTTGCATTTTTTAGCATTAAACTGTAGTTGCCACGTTCTTGACCATTTCTCAAGCCTAGCTAGGTCATCAATCATTTGTTTTACCCCTCCCGGTGTGTCTACCCTGTTGCATATCTTTGTATCATCTGCAAAAAGCCATACCTTCCCTTCAATACCATCTGCAATGTCACCAACAAAGATATTAAAGAGTACTGGACCAAGTACAGATCCCTGGGGTACTCCACTGGTAACTTTTCTCTCCATAGATTGCATTACATTGACTACAACTGTCTGTTTCCTATCCTGCAACCAGGTTCTTATCCATTTAACTGTTTTATAATCCACCCCCACGCTTTCAAGTTTATTTAGCAGTCTGCGATGTGGGACAGTGTCAAATGCCTTACTAAAGTCTAGATATGCTACATCTACAGCTCCCCCTTGATCTATTATTTTCGTCACAGAGTCAAAAAAGTCAATAAAATTTGTTTGGCATGATCTACCACCAGTAAATCCATGCTGTTTTGGATCCTGTAAGTGGTTTGATTTAAGATATTCCACAACTCTTTCTTTTAATAGTTTTTCCATTACTTTCCCCACTACTGATGTAAGGCTTACTGGTCTGTAGTTACTTGCTTCTTCCTTGCTTCCACTTTTGTGCAGTGGAACTACATTTGCTCTTTTCCAGTTCTCTGGAATGGCACCTGTATTTAGTGGCTGGTTAAATAATTCTGTTAACGGTGTAACCAGCACATCTTTTAGCTCTTTGAGTATCCTTGGGTGTATCCCATCTGGTCCCATTGATTTATCCACTTTTAGTTGTGAAAGTTCTGTTAGGACCTTCTCCTCTGTAAATGTACTTTCATCTACCTTATTTTTATGAATGTCCTTGCAACTTAACTGTGGCCCCATCCCTTCTTCTGTAGTAAATACTGAGCAAAAATAATTATTTATGTGATCTGCTATTGCCTTGTCTCCCTCCACCAAATGCTCACTCTCTGTCTTAAGTCTTATTATTCCTCCATTTGATTTTCTCCTTTCACTTATATACTTAAAAAAAGTTTTGCCCCCTTTATCTACTGACTGGGCCATTTTTTCCTCAGCTTCTGCCTTTGCACGTCTGATCACTTTCTTAGCATACTTCCGTCTGTCAAGATACACCTCTTTGTCATTATTATTTTGAGTCTGTTTGTATTTTCTAAAAGCCATCTTTTTTGCTTTCACACTAGTTGATACTTCTTTTGTGAACCACACTGGCTTCCTTTTCCTGGTGCTTTTCCTAACCCTTTTGATACAAAGATCAGTTGCACTTAGTATTGCACGTTTCAGTTTTTCCCACCTCTCCTGCAAGTGTGGGAGAGAGGGGGAGGGAACCCCAAAGTTGGGGAGGGAGGAGCAGCATAAAACTCTAGGTTGGCCCCCAAGAGATTTCCGAAATTCAGTCCAAAGGTTCTCCTGTATCAGCATGCAGAGGTAGTGCACAGACCGCATTGTGTCCTGTATGTGGAGAGTATACAATGTCCAGGGAGGTTCAGAAGAATGTCCAGAAGATATATAAGTGTCCAGAGAGGAACAGGAATCCAGGAGGTATTCAACATCCAGAGTGCACCCAGCACACAGACTGTGCAGAGAATCCATTGTCTTGTAGGAGCGCCTAGGAGTCAGCGACTACAGCCAAGGTCCCTAGGAATCAGGAGTTGAAGAACCACAGTGATAATATGAGTTGGCTGAACAGACAGATCAGGAGTGGGAAGTTCTGACCTAGGTAAAGATCAGTGAGGAAATGTGCCATATTTAGACAAGCAAGTAAGCGTGGGTACGTAAGGCAGCATTTTTGCAGGTGCGAGTAAACCCTGATGACTTGTAGTAAACTATGTGCAAAAATAATTTTGCACACATTTCTTATGAGTACTGTACACTGTTTCACTAACAACTCAACATCAGCCTATATGCTGTCACCAAAACAATTGGGGGTTATCTGTGTCAGAGAACAGAAAGGCATACATTTATTTATCCACGCTTTATGTAGGAAACCTTCACTTGTACCTGGCCCATTATAAGCCCTCCGGCTGCTACGGATCAACAACTCACTTCAATATGATTGATTTTCCTGTTTCTGTTCTAGGTGGAAGTAAAACATTTTCCTCCTCTAAGGACCTATGATGACTCTTTCAGCCATTGGAAGCGAGAATAGCTCCTTACATGTGGGGAATAACACTAGTAGTCAGAGTAAGAATGTTTTCATGATAGATTTTGTTTGATAAAATATTCAAGGTACAATGGAAACGTGTAGAAGAGATTCTTCCCGTGACTGCTCTTACTGACATGTTCCCTCTTCAGGGTCTTCACTGGCATTGAGCCAATAGATTGTGAAATAAATACATACATACATACATACATACATACATACATACATACATACATACAGTATAGTTGGATTAGAGAAAAAAATATAAAAAGGGTATGATACACAATGAAAACATGAAAAACTTCTTAATTTTTTTCAGAAGCAATTAGATGCCATTAATGACCACATTACCTTAACATTTTATCTTTGATTTTAATTTATCATTTTCAAAGTTATTCAATGTTATTATGATATTCTTGCATTCTTTTAGTTCTATAGCTGTGATGTCTTACATACTAATTGCTGCCTTAACACAATTAACATTTTATATTTTCATTGCAGTAACTCACTTTACTCAGCAGCTGGGTCTCCTGGACCTACTGACACTACT
This sequence comes from Pseudophryne corroboree, assembly GCF_028390025.1. Taxonomy (NCBI): domain Eukaryota; kingdom Metazoa; phylum Chordata; class Amphibia; order Anura; family Myobatrachidae; genus Pseudophryne; species Pseudophryne corroboree. The sequence continues at coordinate 825,699,864 of NC_086447.1, forward strand.
GCAACTGTCTCATTCCAGAATCTGGATCTCCCTTGCTGGGCTACTCAATAGCCTCATCCAACTGCCATTAGCGCATAATGACTCTCTCTACTCACCTGCTAGATCTCCCAAACTAACTGTGACTACTGCAGCTCTCTCTGCTTCGTTTCTGGACTATGAATCAGCAGCCACTGCTAGCTGAATGAACAGGAGTGCAGAAGGGGGCTCATACAGAGTACCAGGCAGTCAATGGAGGCTTAACCACATCTCCAAGAGAGCGTGGCCACATACTGTTCCCCCTTAAGCCCCCTCCAAGCTAGTACTTGAACAACTGATGGACCATAGACAATCTTTATCTGCTGCAACTTGATGATTTATTTCTCATTACTTCAATTTAGTTATTTTTCCATAATATATTGTGACTCAAAAACCGCAAAATTCCTGGCTGGCTTCTCTGCTCACTTTACTGATCACAGGTGTCATAGCAGGAGAATAGGAGATCAGATGACTGGAGCTCACGATCACTATTTCTGAAGTGCAGGTAAGTGTAAACAGCGTCGCAGGTGGTGGGGATGTTGCAGTAGCCGGCAGCGGCGCATGCCCGGTCACACAAGGTATTTTTCACAAACAATACCCTGAGAAGTTTGGAGAGTGATTTGCGGAGACAGAGCTTTCTCGCAAGCTCTGTTCCTGCATGCGATATTGGATACATTCTTGTGATGTATTCAATTATCGCAATGCGGATTTGGGGCGTATTTATCACATCCCATCCGCATCTGAAATGCAGATTGTGATAAACATGGCCATTACAGTTACATCATCTTTCACCATCACAGCCCTTTATCAATATTGTTCCATCACTACTGTAATCCACTCCCATCTTACTGCAGTTAAGGAATGAAGATAGGAAATAATACTTGTTTATATTATGAACCTGTTGGCACAAAATAAAAAATATTGGGGCAGATGTATTAACCTGGAGAAGGCATAAGCTCTCACGAGCAGGGCCCTCTTCCCTCATGTGCTTATCCTTTCTTACTTTAATAATCTTCAACTGCATCAACTCCAGCAGTCTTCTGCCACCTGATACTTATTCCAGTGTCATCTGCTGATGTAACTATGTTTATTTACCCTGTACTTGTCCTATACTGTCATCAACTGTAAGTTGCTGTTTTCCTGTTTGATTATTCATGTACTCTGTAATTGGGCGCTGCGGAACCCTTGTGGCGCCATGTAAATAAAGGATAATAATAATAATACGGAAGTGATAAACCAGTGATAGTTGCAAGGTGATAAATGCACCAGCCAATCAGCTCCAATATGTAAATTAACAGTTGGGAGCTGATTGGCTGGTGTTTTTATCACCTGGCTTGCACTTATCACTGGTTTATCATTTCCTTATGCCTTCTCCAGGTTAATACATCTGCCCCTTTAAATCTTACCAACACCTTTAAATATTTTTAATTGGAATTCACGCTCTGTCTGTGTTAGACTAATCTCCATTATAGACCACTTCCTCTCTGAGTATTATAGCAGTAAAATGGCTCTCACAATCAGATACTCCTGATCTGCAGCCTCTTCACACGTCAGTCTCCAGTCTGGGCCATTGCTACAATTATGCCTCCAATCCCCCTCTCTCCACATGAAGAAATGGGAGCTGACAATGAGAAGTAAGCAGCAGCTTCTTACCTGGAAAGCTAACAGATCTTGCACCACAATGTCAGTGATGAGCTGGGAATGTGGAGTCCATCACAGTCTTACATGACAGATTGAGGAACACCAGAAGCCACCTGTACCTCTAACCTGCTAATGTAAGAAGCTGCAGGGGTGGGGGAGCAACACTGAAGAGCAAAGGCACCACCCCTGATGGACAAAGTGCATTGGCCCTCATTCCGAGTTGTTCGCTCGCAAGGCGAATGTAGCAGAGTTACACACGCTAAGCCGCCGCCTACTGGGAGTGAATCTTAGCTTCTTAAAATTGCGACCGACGTACGCGCAATATTGCGATTACAAACGAGTTAGCAGTTTCTGAGTAGCTTCAGACTTACTCTGCCTGTGCGATCAGTTCAGTGCTTTTCGTTCCTGGCTGACGTCATAAACACACCCAGCGTTCGCCCAGGCACTCCCACCGTTTCTCCGGCCACTCCTGCGTTTTTTCCGGAAACGGTAGCGTTTCCAGCCACACGCCCCTAAAACGCCGTGCATCCGCCCAGTAACACCCATTTCCTGTCAATCACAATGCGAACGTCGGAGCGATGAAAATGCCGTGAGTAAACTTACTTTCATCATAGTAAAGTTACTTGGCGCAGTCGCAGTGCGAACATTGCGCATGCGCACTAAGAGAATTCTCACTGCGATGCGATGAAAATCTCCGAGCGAACAACTCGGAATGAGGGCCCTTGTCTTTAAGGGAGTGAGGAAGAGGTGACATCTAGGGACCACAGAGTTTCTTCCAGACATGTCTCTGCATTAGGGCCATTGAGCACGGTGACAGGCCTGAGTATTGCCAACAAGCCCGGGCCTGGGTAAAGAGAAACTTCTCCCCACCGCTCTTGGTGCCCCTGCTCTGCTGCTTCACACACGTTTACAAAAACCAACAAGCACGAAAAGAATTCTCATTATTCCTGGACACAAGAGGTGAGTTGTGACTCGTACAGCACATTCCCTTGCTGAACATTGACAATACTTCCACTTGTTTCTTCACTTACATCCCCATATTTTGAAACAATCCAGATTTTCATCAACTTCTCTGTCTGTGTGTTGCTGTGATCTATCATCACCCTAGCAATTCCTTGAAAACTAAGTCGGGCTCTCTCATTTAATTTCCTTTGATATACCCACCATGATCTTGAGTCTGTAAATGCATCTAATGATAAAACCGTTTTGGGCTAATTGTATTATAAAATATATGGGGGTATATGCAATTGCGGTCGAATTGCCGCAAATGTCGAAATGCGGGGCATTTTCGACACAAAAAAATGATTCGACAATGCAATACAGTACTTTTCGACAAAAAAACGGCCGTTTCAAATTCAACTTTTTGCAATTCGACAGTTGTCAAATTCGACATGTCTGCAATGGTAAAAATGCGGCTTTTCAACAAAAGTATATTCAATTGAAGAATGTCGATTTGACAACAGTGCTTTTCGACAGCCATTTCGTCAATTTCAGTCCGCCTCATTTTGCTGGCGGGATCTAATAAAAAATTTTAAAAACATGTTTTTTGTGTGTTTTTTTTAATGCTAATAGCATATCTATTTATATTAGAAGGGATTATCTACTTGGTTTGTCTATTAGGAGCCACAAGTATTATTTAATATATTTTTTAAAAGAATATATATATATTTTTTTAAAGACTAAAATAATATGGAGAGATCAGAGCATGTTTTTCAGTGGGAAGGGGTGGGAATGGGTTAAAAATCAAGAAACAAAATGCGTGGGGTCCCCCCTCCTAAGCATAACCAGCCTCGGGCTCTTTGAGCCGGTCCTGGTTGTAAAAATATGGGGGGGAAATGACAGGGGATCCCCCGTATTTTCACAACCAGCACCGGGCTCTCCGTCCGGTCCGGTCCTGGTGCAAAAAATACAGGGGACAAAAGACCCTGGCCCTTGGGTGGCTGGAGTGGGGGACCCCTTGATTTAAGGGGTCCCCACTCCTCCAGGGTACCCCGGCCAGGGGTGACTAGTTGGGGATTTAATGCCATGGCCGCAGGGACTGGTATAAAAGTGTCCCCCGGCTGTGGCATTATCTCTCCAGCTAGTGGAGCCCGGTGCTGGTGTGAAAAATACGGGGGACCCCTGTCATTTCCCCCCCCGTATTTTTACAACCAGGACCGGCTCAAAGATCCCGAGGCTGGTTATGCTTAGGAGGGGGGACCCCACGCATTTTTTTTCTTGATTTTTTAAACACTTTTGTGCCGTCCATGAAGTCGAATCCAGGACGCACACTATCATCAATTGGTCCTTTTTTTCGACAGCGGGACTGTCGAATCCGTTTTTTATTGAATATGTCAAATTCGGGTCCCGGCGGGAGGGTGTCTGACTGTCGAATTGTGTCGAATTTAAAAACGGACGAATTCCAGCCGGGATTCAACCGCAATTGCATATACCCCATGGAGGGGATTATATGAGAACCATTACAATTGTACAGCTACGTACATTTTCTCCCTAAGTCGGTATATAGAATCCACAAGGACTAGAAACATTGAGCCTGAATCTGAGTTAGGAGCAGTGGTGGATCTGCTGTGAAACTAATGAAGCTAAAGCTTCAGGGTAACTAATCCCGGAGCCCGGGACAAGGAGGCATCTATAAAGTAATTTTGCTGGCGCTGAGAGGTGTGCGCTGTCCTTGCAAGGACAGCAAAGTCCTTTGGACATTGCTGGATGTAGCCTATCATTGCTGGTTGCGAAGGGGCCCCCATAATAGTTCAGGCTTCTATGTCCGCCACTGGTTACGAGCAAATACAAAAAGGAGCAATTTGCTCCTTGAACAAACTACACTTCAATGCAAAGGGTGCAAATACTTTTTTTTTTGTTGATGGCAGGGAAAATACGGATTGCTTTTGCGTGTAGTGAACAAATACTGGTCAGTTTTGTTTTACACTGAGATGTGGCATAAATATTGTATCTCTTCACACTTTAAATCTGCCCCACCAGCGGTGCAGTATGGTTTTGCCAAGGGGCAAATCGATCTTTTTTTATTATTTAATCCTTCTGTAACTTTGAATTAAGCCAATTGTCTACTTTTTTAGAAATACTCCCCATCTGTTTTATATTTCTTTACCATACCCCAAATCACATGGGTTTATCTTCTTTTACATTTTCTATAAAGAAAACTACTAATTTGATGCTCAGATTAACATTGGAAAAAAATATTTCATGTGAAGCCACATTTTGCTTGAGACATTTTACACTACAGTCATGTAACAGAGAACCATTTCCCCTAGCTGAGCTCATGAACCATGCCCAGACACATTCAGATATCTGGTTTTCAATCAAAAAGACTACACTTTCACATAACAAGCAGCATACTGTATATGAAAACTTATACTTTGATTTTTCTTTTAGTTCTGCAGTTGCAATGCCACCACGTTTCAGCAGTTGTAAAAGCAAATTACAGCTGGCAAGGCGCTTTGATAAGTGGAATATTTATGAAACTACCAATATTCAGTTTCTGCATTTGCATTACTAACGCCCTATAGATATTGGGGGTATTGCTGCTACCCTGTGCAAACCCATGATCAACTCAACTTCAAATGAACCCTTATATAGTATAGAGCCTGAAAGTTAAACCATCATTTTTATATACAGTTCATGACATAGAGACCTCGATGCATTATTATGTTATTATATAAAGAGGTGTTGGATCTTTTATATCGATACCTTCAGGCGTTTGGAGATTAAGGGATCTGTTTACTAAGCCTTAAACTTAGATAAAGTCGCTGGAGGTAAAGTACCCGCCAATCCGCTCCTAAATGTCATTTTTCTAACACAGCCTGTGACATAGCAGTTAGGAGCGGATTGGCTGGTACTTTATCTCCAGCGACTTTATCTCCATCCAAGGCTTAGTAAATAGAACCCTAAGCTAGAGGCTTTGTCGTATGACCTAGTGTGCACATTTAGCGCTCATTCTGCACCTGCGTGGGGCAACTGGGGGCGGCAACGCGTTGCGGGAAAATGGGGGAGAACCTGGGCCGTTTTGTGGGCAGACGTGTGGCGTAACACGCAGCCGTTGCGTTGGGGAACATGGCTGCTCTGTGCCTGCCTTCGCAGCCAATCTTGGCTCACCTTATTTTTCGGGGACAGTGATGAGATCGCAATTGAATTGCATTGCTGTCGGCCGGCCATTTGCATGCTGGGCGGCCCCTTGCATGCGATTGCAAGCAGTTGGAGTTTTGCTAATTTAGCAAAACTGCAACTGATGTTGAATAAGGTCCATACACACTGAATGAGATCGCTCAGGGCCGGATTAACAATGGGGCGGATGGAGCTGCAGCTCCAGGCCTCCCATGAAAATAGGCCCAGAGGATACAATGCAGTGCAGTGTTGACAGGAAAAAATGTTTTTCCTGTCACTACTGTGACCACCAGCCCAGCACATTATCACCTGGCTGCCCCAAACATCGTACACACATACCCCAGTTCCTAGCCGCCGATCACCGGAGCGCAGCAGACCTATGCTCCGCCCCTGGCCGTGCTAAGCTCCGCCCCCCGCCAACCGAGGATTTGCCACCAGTGTGTGACCCTCCTGGCTACGATAGGGTCCGCCCTCTGTCCGCAATAAGCTCCGCCCCCTAGCAGCGCTGACCTCCAGCCCTCCCCCAGCCATCCGATGCTTTGCTTCTAGTAAGACCCTCCTGGCCACTCTAGGCCCCGCCCCTGGTGCGCGATAAGCCCCCCCCCCCGGTTTGCGATGCTGTGCTAGCAGTGTGATAGAGCCTCCTGGTCGCACTAGGCTCCACCCCCTGTGCGCGATAAGCCCCGCACCCGGCCATGCGATTCTTTGCCAACAGTGTGGGAGGCTGGGAGCCTCCTGGCCATACTTAGCTCTGCTCCTGGTCATCTGAACAGCTGTGTCTCCAGAGTGGACCACCCTGGTCTCACTTAGCTCCACCCCCAGTCGTGATAAACCCCACTCCTGGTCACCTGAAATTGTGTCACCAGTGTGGGTGTCCCCTGATTGCTCTAAGCTCTGCCCCGCCAGCCATCCGAAGAACCTATGGTTTGGTGTGCAGTCTACTGGACCAACTACAGCACTGGATCTCTGCAACCCAGAATTGGTGAGTGGGACAGCTGATTTTTCCCTACTTGGTTGTATTCCCTGAAGTTGTCTGTAAAGCAGCATACAGATGTGTGCCTTTTTGTCCTTGCTGTAATGTGTACGCATCGCAGCAAGCATACCGTGGCATAGCTGGGCGCGTACAATCGCACATTCCCGCTATGCCATAGATATGATTGGAAGCTGGTGTGTGCATGCACCCGCCTCCCATTCACTTCAGTGGGACCCGGCAGCAATGCAAACAAGCGTGGCATGATGCACTGCGTTCGCATTGTGGTCCCGCTACAGCACACTGCTAAAAGCAGCATGGCTGCAGCAAGACACATCTGTATGGTGATTTAAGATCAGGGCCTGATTCAGAGATATACGTAATACCTGATTATTTGCATTTGTGGGTCTGCGCAAATGCTGTGTGTGTTGCCACTGTACAGATTGACCCTGTGTGTGCTGGTGCAGTGGGGTGTAACCCAGTGTGTGCTTCCACTCGATGGATTTGCCCTGTGTGTGCTGTCACTGTATGTTGTAACCCTTTGTGTGCTGGAGCAGTGTGGTGAAACCCTTTGTACTGCCACTGTATGGTGTGTGCAGTGCAGTGTAACTCTGTGTGTGCTGCCCATATGGTGTAACCCTGTGTGCTGGTGCAGTACGGTGTGTGCTGGAGCAGTGCGGTGTAACCCTGTATGTGCTGTTGCAGTGCAGTGTATCCCTGTGTGTGCTGGTGCAGCCTTGTGTGTGCTGGTGCATTGGTCACAGTATAATGTATTTATGTGTATACACAAGAGGGTATATACAGTGCTCAATGTGGGTCGGTATATACCGCTATGGCATACCAACACTTCGTGCACTGACTGCTGAAGGCCCCCGCCGCCATCATTTTAAATTTGGCGCTATTCAAGCGCCAATTGGAGCTCTCAAGCCGGCAGCTAATGAGGAGCAGCCGCGCAGCCGCTCCTGATTGGTTGCTGGTCCGCGACAGATTTGAAATGATAGGCGGACTGGATGCAGGGGGGCTTCACAGCCAGAGCCACACTGAAGGCCACAGCAACCGCCGCATCCTCCGCACCGCCAACCACAGCCTCCTCCTTCACACCGCTGCCACCGACCACAACCTCCTCCTCCTCTGCACTGCTGCCGACCATAGCCTCCTCCGCACCACAACTGACCACAGCCTCCTTCTCCTCACCGCTGCCCATTAGGTAATCTAACTTTGCTGTTTTTCTCTCTCCCTACTGTTTCTCCTTGCTGTCACTCTCCCTGTCCCTATGTCCCTCTGTCTCTCTCCCTGTCCCTCTGTACCTCTCTCTGTCCCTGCTGTCACTCTCCCTGTCCCTATGTCCCTCTGTCTCTCTCCGTCCCTCTGTACCTCTCTCTGTCCCTGCTGTCACTCTCCCTGTCCCTATGTCCCTCTCCCTGTCCCTCTCTATGTCCCTGCTGTCACTCTCCCTGTCCCTCTGTACCTCTCTCTGTCCCTGCTGTCACTCTCCCTGTCCCTATGTCCCTCTGTCTCTCTCCATGTCCCTCTGTAACTCTCTATGTCCCTGCTGTCACTCTCCCTGTCCCTATGTCCCTCTGTCTCTCTCCCTGTCCCTCTGTACCTCTCTCTTTCCCTGCTGTCACTCTCCCTGTCCCTATGTCCCTCTGTCTCTCTTCCTGTCCCTCTGTAACTCTCTATGTCCCTGCTGTCACTCTCCCTGTCCCTATGTACCTCTTTCACTCTCCATGTCACTCTACCTGTCACTATGTCCCTCTGCCACTCCCCCTGTCACTCTCCTTGTCCCTATGTCACTTTCCCTGTCCCTTTCCCTATGTCCCTCTGTCACTCTCCCTGTCCGTATGTCCCTCTGTCACTCTCCCTGTCCCTCTATCACTCTCCGTGTCCCTCTCTATGTCCCTGCTGTCACTCTCCCAGGGAGAACTTTGGCTCATTCCTTGTGGCATAATGTGAATTTTGGCTCATTCCATGTGGCATAATGTGAATTTCTCATACTATATGGCATAATGTGAATTTTGGCTCATTCCGTGTGGCATAATGTGAATTTTGGCTCATTCCGTGTGGCATAATGTGAAATTTGCGTCATTCCATGTGGCATAATGTGAATTTTGGCTCATTCCGTGTGGCATAATATCAATTTTGGCTCATTCTGTGGGAATTTTGGCTCACACTGTGTGGCATATTGTGAATTTTGGCTCATTCTGTGGGCATGTGTAAGGAGGACCAATACTAGATATTATAGCTCCAGGCACTTAAAGTGGGAGTTACGTGCATGCAATGCTAATTGAATTCCCTCCAATGTGTATCCAATTCCTGGGCAGTGACTGGGAGGTGGCTATTAATGGGCACAAAAATGGTCCGTCTCATGGGCATGTTGCGTACATGATGCTAAAGTGGTTTCATACACAGACGATTCATCGTTAACCTTGGAGGCCACACTCAAATTGGAAAATCTGCACTTACCCAAGGGCTTGTGCAAGTTTCGACGGTGCGACCAATAATAGTGTCTAAAGAAGCACCAAGCGGTGTTACAGCATCTACAGACACTGACAGTGGGCGTCTTAGTCCTTGCACATTCAGATGCATACTTGTACACAAAGGAAGGTCTTTGCAGTAGCATTTGCATAAAATGCAGGTCACATATTAGTTTTATTTAATATTTATTTTGTATTTTTTATGTTTTCATCTTCTGCACTATGTTTACAGATAGATATTGGAAAATTATAAATTTTGAGGTGTATGTCTCTGTCAATGCACTCTAACCATTATTTGTGAGTATGTGGTGTGTGTGTGTGGGGGGGGGGGGGTATGCAATGATCAGTAATATAACAGGAGGATATATGCTTCATATAAGCCAGAGGGGTGTGAGTTTGAAATGGTTGAAGACAGATGGTAGACCACACTCCCTGTTAAGACCACACACCCACAACACTGGTCATACCCCCCAATCAGTACTCATACCCTCACCATGCTGATCACTCCTCCTGCGGCACAAACAATAGGCCCTTCATAAATCTCAGCTCCAGGCCCATGTGGACCTTAATCTGGCACTGAGATCGCTAAAGATATCAGTCAGTGACTTGATCCTGCCACATCCCCGAACATAAAGTTTCTGACAATAGCGTCAGTCTGACCTGGATGTTCAGATGATAGACAATACTATTAATGACCTGCGGAAGCGTGCATCATCAACGATATAATGCGTACACACAGGGCCGGCCTGACCTTTTTTCTTTTCTTTTTTGGGTAGGTAAGCAAAACGTAACTTTAAGAAACAACCAGACAATAAGACAGCGCTTCTCACTTTGTATCAAAACATTTTTACTTTTTATATACAGGTTGAGTCTCCCTTATCCAAAATGCTTGGGACCAGAAGCATTTTAGATATCGGATTATTCCGTATTTTGGAATAATTGCATACCATAATGAGATATCATTGCTATGGGACCCAAGTCTAAGCACAGAATGCATTTATGTTTCATATACACTTTATACACACAGCCTGAAGGTCATTTAATACAATATTTTTAATAACTTTGTGCATTAAACAAAGTGTGTGTACATTCACACAATGCATTTATGTTTCATATACACCTTATACACACAGCCTGAAGGTCATTTAATACAATATTTTTAATAACTTTGTGTAGTAAACAAAGTTTGTGTACACTGAGCCATCAGAAAACAAAGGTTTCACTATCTCACTTTCACTCAAAAAATTCCGTATTTTGGAATATTCCGTATTTCGGAATATTTGGATATGGGATACTCAACCTGTATATGTATAATTATCACAATAAGGCACCGGCCAGTACCAATACTAAAACATACAGATGATTAAAAGAATTTTCCACATACAAATACTATATATTTCACACTGGTATCATGGTGTGCAATATATAGTATTTGTATGTGGAAAATTCTTTTAATCATCTGTATGTTTTAGTATTGGTACTGGCCGGTGCCTTATTGTGATAATTATACATATATATAAAAAGTAAAAATGTTTTGATACAAAGTGAGAAGCGCTGTCTTATTGTCTGGTTGTTTCTTGTCATTATTTGGGGAAAATTGGGATCAAGTTCCCTAAGATCAGCTGCCCTCACTTTGTAGGTGACAGCGCCAGGTGTACATATCTGCACTATTAAAACGTAACTTTGGTGCCCCTTGTTAGTCGTGCCCAACAAAAGGGGTGTGATCTCACAGGATAGGGGTGTGGCCACACAATTGTACCAGCAAGGGTACAGGGTGATAGTGGGCGACAGGGAAATAGTAGGTAACTGGGGACACAGGGGTGACTGAGAGATAGTGGTTGACTGAGGCAGGTGTGATAGGGAGATACTGGGCAACTGAGGCAGGGGTGAAAGGGAGATAGTGGGTGACTGAGGCAGGGTGATAGGGAGATACTGGGTGACTGAGGCAGGGTGATAGGGAGATACTGGGTGACTGAGGCAGGGGTGACTGAATTAGTATATTTATGTATTTCTAATAAGACAAATATGAGAGGCAAAAAATGCTAATCTAAGCCATTTACTGTTGATAATCCTAATCATAAACACATCAGTGCAAATTTAAAAGCATGCATATACGTAATATATAAACATAGGAACACACAGTCGTAATGATGGATTTATATTGATGTCTAATTGATAAAAAGTCTCTACATGTGTGTGTATATGGGGGTGAGTGAGACTTATCTGAGATGAGAAGCGGCGCTAAGAGGAAAATCCAGTGGCAGCAGACGGATCCTGGAAGTGGATCCGCTGATGAATGAGAAAAGATCCCTTCAGTGATTCTCCATGTGCCCGCCCCCTCCTTACTTCCAGCCTGCGTGCCGCTAAGATCCTCTGATGCCGGCCGTAACTGGGGAACAATCAGGTCCTCTAGGACGAGCTGTCAGTGCACCTCAGCCAATAGCATTTCAGTATTGGCTGAGGCGCACACAGGACCGTGATTCACAGCTCGTCCTGCAGGACCCGATCAGATTTAAAAAGTGTGTCCCTCTCTGCAGCAGCGCCCTCTACAGGCTGACGCTCAACGCGTCCGCGTACCCCGCCTATGCGGCGGGCCGGCACTGCGTACACAGTACACACTGGACGATATCTTTAACGATGTGACTTTATCGTCCACATCTTTAAAATATTGTCTACTGTGTACGCACCTTAACAGTCACTATGAGCAGCACTGCAACAGAAAGCATTAAAGAAAAAATTCCCAGGGTGATACTGTAGCCTGAAAGCCCAGGACAATTTTGTAACACGTTTCAGTTTTGAACGCATTTTTATCACGCTGGCAAAAGACAAAAAACAAAAGATTTAGAAATCCGAGTGACTAAACAGAGTAATATACAGAACTAGACTGAAAACATTTTTATTTTTTAAAATTAAGTATCAACATCAGGTCATCAAATAACTACGTAAAATGTAAACACATTATTTAAAAACTAATTTAAAAACAACTCCAGTTTATGTCAAAGGCCGTATCTCTTTAAAACACAAAGGTGGTTTTCTATTAATAAAGACACCATTGTTTGCAACTATCTAAACTTTGAGGATGATACCATCATAATCGCTTGTCATTCTGGCTTTGAAGAACTGCAGTCCATTGATGCAATAAAGGTCTGCGATAAGACATTCATACATCACAACACTGCTGAGAACGCTCACTATACATTCAGAATCAACTGTCAACTTAATAGCATCTTCACATTCCAGATGGGGGAGGAAAATGCGTTTTATAAATAAAGTTCATTCTGATCTGTTTCATATAGCGTCTGGCCATTAGCACAGAGCATCAAAGCTGAAAGAGGGCAATGCTATTTAGAAACAATTACTCAACCTTATGTATCGGCTATAAACAAGCAGAGATATGATATAGATGGTTGTACTACACCAAAGACCTGATAATGGCGGTGAATTTAGAAAAAAAGGAAGTTATGATGCTTCTGTAGAAAATGTCCTTCGTACACTTTCATAGATGCATGATCAGCGAGTGCCAATACTGAGAACAGCGGAGCTCTGGAAATCGTTAGATTACAGTAATGAATGACACGGTAAAGATCATTGTCATTTATTTATATAGCATATACATCTTCTGCAACGCTGTACAATCAGGAGAAAAAGAAGGTGGAGCACATTTTCTCCAGGTGTAAATGTTTTTCTTGGAATACTGAGCGCACAGTTTGTTGAGGCAGCACTGTAAATATAGATGTAGTAAGAACTGTTGTTCCCTGGTGAGGTATACAGGGAGACACAGCCAGACGGGGCCTCATGGTGCAAATCACATAATCTAGGGTGACCATATTATCCCTTTTACCTGGGATGCTCATGTATTACACAGGTTCTGTGGCTGATTAAAACCAGGTGAAATGTAGGATTGAAGGCAGCCAGCCACAGAACCTGTGTAATCCATGAGCGTCCCAGGTAAAAGGGATAATATGGTCACCCTACATGATAATCATGGCCCCACCTTCCTATGCATGGACACAACTTGCATTTTTATGCCTGATCAGTTGCTATGGATTACTGTAGCATATTTGTGCCTTGGTGCAATATTAGTAGAAGAAATTATTTGCACCTTTGAGTAATGTTAGTAATACCCCTTTTCCACTAGCTCTAAAAACACGGGGAAATGCGCGGGGGCGCGCATTTACCCGTGTTTTTTTCTAGTGGAAACAGTCCCCCCTGCAAATTCCCGGATCAAGTGATCCGGGAATCCTACCCAGGTAGATTGCCGTGTTGAACACGTGTTCAACCCGGTAAGCTGTGTAGTGTAAACGGAAGCCATGTCGATGCGACACAGCTCCCGTTCGCACTGTATGGAAGGGCGGCACTGGGCGCCGCCCCTGCCGCATCACTAGCAGCGTCACCAACCCGGCAATATGCCAGGTTGGTGAGTGCAGTGGGAAAGGGAGCTGAGCACGGGCGACAGCCGGGTAACACCCGTGTCAGGCTCCCGGCTGCGACCCGTGCTCACTAGTGGAAAAGGGGTACAAATAATCCTTGTAAGCAATATTTACACTTGCTTTGCGTAGTACCCAATCCAATTTATATAAGTACATGTAAATGTGCTGGTAAACAGAATGATTGTTGAGGAATAACCTATGGTGATGAAAATAAACCCTACTTGTAAATGTAATAAAGGTGCATTATCCTTTTAAATACATTGTACATGTGCTTGAGTTATTACAGTTAGATGTGTCCTATTTTCCTACAGGCAGATAGCCATGGTCTGCTTCAAGCTGTATAGAAGAAAAGTCCTTGAGATGTAACTCGCCAGAGGCAGAATCCAACCTGTCACATTTGTAGACTGGAGAGAACCTGGTTCAGTCTATGCAATTTCCTGAAAGTCAAACCTCTCTATAAATGTATCACTGCAACACATATTTCTAAAGTATTTTCAAAACAAAAAAAACCTACAGGATATGGAAATCATTGATTAATTTTCTTTATCAATTAAATTGCATCACCAATATCTTGATATACTATTTGCAGTGGAATTGTGATGATAATTATACTGTGCAGTTTCCATATTATGCCGCCAATTACTGTTCGCTATTATGCGCTTTCAAAACATGAACAAATGAAGACTTTATATAATAATGATATATAAAAAGAAAATACATGTCTTAGTGTAATGAACAAACGCTAAGAGGATGAGGAAATTCTGTTATCCAGAAGAACGCTGTTGCAACAGCTAAGTCTCCCCTTACCAATGTGATGGAATGCTACTAATTTCTAGAGCTCATTAGTGGCCCAAACAAAGAAAAATAATTAAACAGAGGTATACAATATTGCAGTAAAAATGTTCGCAATTTGATGGTATATATGAATATTATGGTGCAGATCAATGCAATGAGCATTACAGTCTTATCAGCGGTTAACAGTGATTTATATGGGATCCCGGCGGTCAGGATCACGGCAGTCGAAATACCGACGCCGAAATCCAGACACTACTCGGAATGCTGACGCCAGCATCCTGAATAGGATCACAAGCCAGGTGCCGAAATCAGGACCGCTGGAGTCATGGCTGCTGGAATCCTGAATGAGCGTGTGCCAGCCCGTCTAAGAGGTAAGCTGCAGGGGGGGAGGTTTAGGCACCCACTGGGAGGGTTAGGTTTAGGCTGCGGGGGGGGGTTAGCGTCAGGCTGCTGAGGTTGAGGGTTAAGTTTATTTAGGCTGCGGGGAGGGGGGGGGGGGGTTAGATTTAGGCACCACTAGGGAGGGGTAGGGTTAGGCTGCCTTTTAGGTTTAGGCTCCTGGAAGGGAGAGTTAGGGTTAGGGGGCCATTGGCTAAGTATAATTACCTCCCACCTGTCCAGATTTTCAAAATCGGGATGCCGCGATCGTTATTCTGACTGTTGGCATCCTGACCGCCAGCATTTCAATACCAACCACTATATAGCGAATACATATTCCGCAGTGCTTCACAGAGATTATTTCAGTCACTCACATCAGCTCCCAGTGGAGTTTATAATCTATATTCCCTGTCACATAGAGGCACATACACAACTAGGGTTACATTTTTTTTTGTCAGCAGCCAATTAACCTACTAGTAGTGTGTAGATGTATTTATTTCTTTATTAATAGTTTCCTATAGAGCGCAGCAAATTCCATTGCGCTTTACAACTGGACACAATGAGAAGACAAAACTGGGTAATAACAAACAATCATAGAGGTAGGAGGGCCCTGCTTGTAAGCTTACAATCTATGGGATACATAGTGGGTGGAATCTGGAGCACCTGGAGGGAACCCATGCAATCATGGTGAGAGCATACAAACTCCACGCCAATTTGTCATGACCGGCAATTAAACTCATGACCTTAATGCCGTCAGACAGCAATGCTAACCGCTACGTCAACCGCTCTGCGTGTTCAGCTTCTGCTTGTCCATGCATGAGTGAGGAATGGGTGGTTTTGGTCAGCAGGCAACCATTTACACCATATAAACAGTAATGAGAAGTCTGGAGATGATGCTAAGCTTAAATGTTCAATTTGTTTACTAGAATTTGTTCTAAAAAAAACAACAGATCATATTGATTATTAATAACAACTTAAAAACAAATAATTCTGTCCAGAAATGCCAAGCAGGTTTTCAGCGTCAGACTCCGGCTGCGTTTCTGCTGCGGTTGGTTAGTGCGCACATGTATGTGGATTGCATTAGGGATCCAATATCCTCACGCCTGCACTAAATTCTGTGATCGGTGCATGATGGCAACATTGTCTGACTCTGACACTTGCACAGAACATGTAAGTACTGATCTTTATAAGGACTTAATATATAAGGATTTGCCTTTTTTGTTTCTCAACTGAACTTTAAAACCAGGTTAGGGACGGTATTAGTTGCTGTTGCCTATAGGCTACAATATCACCATAGTAGTGTGATCTTTGCATCTAGTGTCCGACTTGGGCATGAAGGGCCCACCGGGGGAATGCAGTGGTAGGGGCCAATGTTTAGGGGTGTGGCCATTCTCCAGAGGGGGTGTGGCCAGCCTCCACAGAGGCTTGGCTAACCACTAGAGAGTGCATGGTCTGTGCCACCTGATATATTTATATAGTAAATATTGTACTGTATGCATGATAATGTACCACATTAATAACAGCAATGCACTGTAGAAAATACACCATAGTCCTGTGCAGTATAAGGTGACACATGTAATGTATAATTCAAGTGCACAGTCTGGAACCTTGATCCCTAGAGGGGAAGGTGCCCCCCCCCCCCCCACCCAGGCAGTGGGGCCCAGCGGTGGTTTCCCCTGTACCCCGGTGGGCCAGTCCAACACTGTTTTCATCCCTCCTTGGCAGGCTGAACTATGCCCTTGCACGGGCTCCAGGCCAAGGATCAGAAGCCAGAAGTTCCTTCTTTTTCCGCATGCTCATTGCATAAGTGGGACAATCATCGCCTCTCACAGAATGCGCTCTCCCGGGCGTGGGCTACTGATAAAGTGATCCGTTAACCCCCTTATCTCTGTGAATAGTGGTAAGTGGCGATAACAGATGTTAATTAACGAGCATAACATTAAAAAATTCCTTTCTAGTTGCCATAGCTTTATACAGGGGACTGGCAATTATTCTAGTGCAAGAGAGGTTAAATAATGTGTTAACTACAATTCAATATCAATATTTCAACAGCTAAATTTTTAACGGATAGATTTTCCTTTCCCAAATATACACTCTCTATATATTTACAGCACGTCTGATGGAAAGGTCTGCACTGGCATTAGCATTTACTGCCTGAGAAATTTATACTGAATATAAATTTTACATTGGGGGAGATCTTAAACATCCCATAGTGCCACAAGGCATTATTAACCTATAGAATGAATCTGTTTGATTCACAGTACCTAATAAGACAGTAAAAGTCTAATAATGGAGGGCACATACTAGCGGAGGAAGTCTTGTGAAAGACTGCATGGACCTACATTTATTCCAGGACTCTGCAATACTGATAGGGGAAAGATAAAAGGGAGATTTGGAATACCCTTAGTAATAGCAATGTCAGGGCCGCAACTAGGGGGGGGGGGGGGGGGGGGGGCTAGGGGGGTATGTGACCCGGGCGCTGAACTTGAGTGGGCGCTGTCCTGACGAGTCAATTGTTGCTGCTGCTGCAGGACTAAATCAGGGAACCCACAGCGTGTTTTAGTACGGAAAGGAGCTACTGCAAAGACAGCAGCAGCACCTGTCACAATGGGCTGGTGTTATCGGAGGACACTATGGGGCGGGGACAGTCATATCCGCTCTCACCCCTCTCACCTCTGCCCTGCAGCAGCCGGAAGTCGTTGTGGCGGGGATCCCCTCCCTCCTGTCTCTCCTCCTCTCCCGCTTTTTCTGCCTCTCTGTTGTCACTCTGGGTGGGGTGGGCAGATGTAGTTGCCCTGTTTACCCTTATACCCCCTCCCCATCGGCTCTGCCTGTGAGCGGGGCCGCTCCCCTGGTGTCCCCCTGTGCGCCGTGCGGCCTCTACTCACGGAAGTGCAACTTCCTGTCCCAAGCTATTTTCTGTGACAGCCGTGTGGATGGTGCAGTGTGTCTGTGTGTCCCGTGGAGGACACACCAACAGTGAAACTAGAGGCAGATTCCTTCAGAAGGGGCAGGTATGTGCACACCTGACACACACACACACACACACACACACACACACACACACACACACACACACACACACACACACACACACACTCTCTCTCTCTCTCTCTCTCTCTCTCCTCACAGAGGGAGGGAGGAGGGAGCTATTGTCTTCTCTGTCACTGCTGCCAGCCCACCCACCCACTGTGCAAAAGGTATAGCACATCATATTAAGGGATTTGTATCCTTAATTGTATAGAATTACAGTCAATATGTGCATGCTATACTGACATGTATTTTATATTTTGTATGTCCAGGTCCAATACATATTGTCATATCTATCATATATGTTGTCATATATACTGTATCATACATATTGATACTGATATTTATTTGAGATCTGATACCTGTGTACTGTATATACTGCATAATACCCAGGTCTGACTTTATCTTTGTGTGAATAAAATCTGTATTCACTTGCTGTATTCACTTGTGTTGTTATGATTTGTCTATCTCTGTTTTATCAAATTTGATTCATAAAAATATACGCAGCTAGCTTAGCTGACTGCAGGCAATTTTTTGGGTTATTTGAGGATAATACCACCTATCTTTTCCTCTATCATTGAGATATACCTGTATGAGATGTTTTTATTTGGACACCAGTGTGTGGTGTAATGTGAATCGGGCACTACGTGCGGTGTAATGTGAATGAGATTGTGCTGCCGTGTGGTGTAATTTGAAAGGAGGTACTATTGTGTGGCCTGCGGTGTGTGCTGTCCCTTTATTAAGTATGGGAGAGAGGGGGGTGGACTTTAAATTTATGTCAGGAAAACCCATCTGTCATGGTTGAAAAATTTCTGAAGGGGCGGGGATGGGGGGGGGGGGGGGGGGGGGGGAGTCAAATTACTACCTTGCCCCGGGTGACAAAAATCCTAGTTTCGGCCCTGGCAATGTATATATATTATGTGTACATGGGCTATTTGTATTCATGATGTAGTAGTACACATCCACCAAGAGGAAAAAGCGCGTTAATGAGCCTTCACTGATGTGCTGTTCGCTGCTCTCAAAACGACCAGGGTATTAGCAGCCCTGTAAATAAAATAATAAGAAAAGAAAAAAAAAGAGAGCGCAAACAGACTAAGCTTCTTAACAATGTTTATTTTTATACTTAAAACCCATACAGACAGGGTATAAATAGTAAAATAAGAACTAGTTAGATTTAGTGATGAGCGGGCTCGGTTCCTCGGAAACCGAACCCACCCGAACTTCACCCATTTTACACGGGTCCGAGCCATACTCGGATTCTCCCGTATGGCTCGGTTAACCCGAGCGCGCCCGAACGTCATCATCCCGCTGTCGGATTCTCGCGAGATTCGGATTCTATATAAGCAGCCGCGCGTCGTCGCCATTTTCACTCGTGCATTGGAAATGTTAGGGAGAGGACGTGGCTGGCGTCCTCTCCGTTTATTGTTGAACTTGATTGTGCACTATTGCTTAATTGTTGGGAGGGCTGGGGAGCAGCTGTATAATATAGGAGGAGTACAGTGCAGAGTATTGCTGATCAGTGACCACCAGTTATCCGTTCTCTGCCTGAAAAAAACGTTCCATATCTGTGCTCAGTGTGCTGCATATATCTGTGCTCACACTGCTTAATTGTGGGGACTGGGGAGCAGCTGTATTATATAGCAGGAGTACAGTGCAGAGTTTTGCTGACAGTGACCACCAGTATACGTTGTCTGCCTGAAAAACACTCCATATCTGTGTTCAGTGTGCTGCTTTATTGTGGGGACTGGAGACCACCAGTATAATATTATATAGGAGGAGTACAGTGCAGAGTTTTGCTGACCAGTGACCACCAGTATACGTTGAATGCCTGAAAACACTCCATATCTGTGCTGCATTGTAGACAATATATAGTAGGCGTACAGTGCATAATTTTGCTGACCACCAGTATATAATATATAGGAGTACGGTACAGAAGGCCACTGCTGTACCTACCTCTGTGTCGTCAAGTATACTATCCATCCATACCTGTGGTGCATTTCAGTTTAGCACAGTTTGCTGACCACCAGTATATAATATATAGCAGTACGGTACAGTAGGCCACTGCTGTACCTACCTCTGTGTCGTGAAGTATACTATCCATCCATACCTGTGGTGCATTTCAGTTTTGCACAGTTTGCTGACCACCAGTATATAATATATAGCAGTACGGTACAGTAGGCCACTGCTGTACCTACCTCTGTGTCGTCAAGTATACTATCCATCCATACCTGTGGTGCAATTCAGTTTTGCACAGTTTGCTGACCACCAGTATATAATATATAGCATTACGGTAGAGTAGGCCACTACCTACCTCTGTGTCGTCAAGTATACTATCCATCCATACCTGTGGTGCATTTCAGTTTTGCACAGTTTGCTGACCACCAGTATATAATATATAGCATTACGGTACAGTAGGCCACTGCTGTACCTACCTCTGTGTCGTCAAGTATACTATCCATCCATACCTGTGGTGCATTTCAGTTTTGCACAGTTTGCTGACCACCAGTATATAATATATAGCAGTACGGTACAGTAGGTCACTGCTGTACCTACCTCTGTGTCATCAAGTATACTATCCATCCATACCTGTGGTGCATTTCAGTTTTGCACAGTTTGCTGACCACCAGTATATAATATATAGCATTACGGTACAGTAGGCCACTGCTGTACCTACCTCTGTGTCGTCAAGTATACTATCCATCCATACCTGTGGTGCATTTCAGTTTTGCACAGTTTGCTGACCACCAGTATATAATATATAGCAGTACGGTACAGTAGGCCACTGCTGTACCTACCTCTGTGTCGTCAAGTATACTATCCATCCATACCTGTGGTGCATTTCAGTTTTGCACAGTTTGCTGACCACCAGTATATAATATATAGCAGTACGGTACAGTAGGCCACTGCTGTACCTACCTGTGTGTCGTCAAGTATACTATCCATCCATACCTGTGGTGCATTTCAGTTTTGCACAGTTTGCTGACCACCAGTATATAATATATAGCAGTACGGTACAGTAGGCCACTGCTGACCTACCTCTGTGTCGTCAAGTATACTTTCCATCCATACCTGTGGTGCATTTCAGTTTTGCACAGTTTGCTGACCACCAGTATATAATATATAGCATTACGGTACAGTAGGCCACTGCTGTACCTACCTCTGTGTCGTCAAGTATACTATCCATCCATACCTGTGGTGCATTTCAGTTTTGCACAGTTTGCTGACCACCAGTATATAATATATAACAGTACGGTACAGTAGGCCACTGCTGTACCCACCTCTGTGTCGTCAAGTATACTATCCATCCATACCTGTGGTGCATTTCAGTTTTGCACAGTTTGCTGACCACCAGTATATAATATATAGCAGTACGGTACAGTAGGCCACTGCTGTACCTACCTCTGTGTCGTCATGTATACTATCCATCCATACCTGTGGTGCATTTCAGTTGTGCGCAGTATATATAGTAGTAGGCCATTGCTATTGATACTGGCATATAATTCCACACATTAAAAAATGGAGAACAAAATGTGGAACTTAAAATAAGAATTTACTTACCGATAATTCTATTTCTCGGAGTCCGTAGTGGATGCTGGGGTTCCTGAAAGGACCATGGGGAATAGCGGCTCCGCAGGAGACAGGGCACAAAAGTAAAGCTTTTACAGGTCAGGTGGTGTGTACTGGCTCCTCCCCCTATGACCCTCCTCCAGACTCCAGTTAGGTACTGTGCCCGGACGAGCGTACACAATAAGGGAGGATTTTGAATCCCGGGTAAGACTCATACCAGCCACACCAATCACACCGTACAACTTGTGATCTAAACCCAGTTAACAGTATGATAACAGAGGAGCCTCTGAAAGATGGCTTCCTAAACAATAACCCGAATTAGTTAACAATAACTATGAACAAGTATTGCAGATAATCCGCACTTGGGATGGGCGCCCAGCATCCACTACGGACTCCGAGAAATAGAATTATCGGTAAGTAAATTCTTATTTTCTCTATCGTCCTAAGTGGATGCTGGGGTTCCTGAAAGGACCATGGGGATTATACCAAAGCTCCCAAACGGGCGGGAGAGTGCGGATGACTCTGCAGCACCGAATGAGAGAACTCCAGGTCCTCCTTTGCCAGGGTATCAAATTTGTAAAAATTTACAAACGTGTTCTCCCCTGACCACGTAGCTGCTCGGCAGAGTTGTAATGCCGAGACCCCTCGGGCAGGCGCCCAAGATGAGCCCACCTTCCTTGCGGAATGGGCCTTAACAGATTTAGGCTGTGGCAGGCCTGCCACAGAATGTACAAGTTGAATTTTGTTACAAATCCAACGAGCAATCGACTGCTTAGAAGCAGGTGCACCCAACTTGTTGGGTGCATACAGTATAAACAGCGAGTCAGATTTTCTGACTCCAGCCGTCCTTTAAATGTATATTTTTAAGGCTCTGACAACGTCCAACAACTTGGAGTCCTTCAAGTCGTCTGTAGCCGCAGGCACTACAATAGGCTGGTTCAGGTGAAACGCTGATACCACCTTAGGGAGAAAATGCGGACGCGTCCGCCGCTCTGCCCTATGTCGAATGGAAAATTAAATAAGGGCTTTTATAAAACAAAGCCGCCAGTTCAGATACTCTCCCGGCCGAAGCCAGGGCCAGTAACATAGTCACTTTCCATGTGAGATATTTCAAATCCACATTCTTTAGTGGTTCAAACCAATTGGATTTGAGGAAATCTAAAACTACATTTAGATCCCACGGTGCCACCTTAGGCACCACAGGAGGCTGTATATGCAGTACTCCTTTGATAAAAATCTGGACCTCAGGGACTGAGGCCAATTCTTTTTGGAAGAATATTGATATGGCCGAAATTTGAACCTTAATAGATCCCAATTTGAGACCCATAGACAATCCTGATTGCAGGAAATGTAGGAAAACGACCCAGTTGAAATTCCTCCATCGGAGCACTCCGCTGCTCGCACCACGCAACATATTTTCGCCAAATACGGCGATAATGCTTCGCGGTGACTTCCTTCCTTGCCTTTATCAAGGTAGGAATGACTTCTTCCGGAATGCCTTTTCCTTTTAGGATCTGGCATTCAAACGCCATGCCGTCAAACGCAGCCGCGGTAAGTCTTGAAAAAGACAAGGACCCTGCTGAAGCAGGTCCCTTCTCAGAAGTAGAGGCCACGGATCGTCCGTGACCATCTCTTGAAGTTCCGGGTACCAAGTCCTTCTTGGCCAATCCGGAGCCACTAGTCTTACTCCTCTTTGCCGTATAATCCTCAATACCTTTGGTATGAGAGGCAGAGGAGGAAACACATATACCGACTGGTACACCCAAGGTGTTACCAGCGCGTCCACAGCTATTGCCTGCGGATCTCTTGACCTGGCGCAATATCTGTCCAGTGTTTTGTTGAGGCGAGACGCCATCATGTCCACCATTGGTTTTACCCAACGGTTTAATAGCATGTGGAAAACTTCTGGATGAAGTCCCCACTCTCCCGGGTGAAGGTCGTGTCTGCTGAGGAAGTCTGCTTCCCAGTTGTCCACGCCCGGGATGAATACTGCTGACAGTGCTATCACGTGATTCTCCGCCCAGCGAAGGATCCTGGCAGCTTCTGCCATTGCCCTCCTGCTTCTTGTGCCGCCCTGTCTGTTTACATGGGCGACTGCCGTGATGTTGTCCGACTGGATCAACACCGGTCTTCCTTGAAGCAGAGGTTCCGCCTGGCTTAGAGCATTGTAGATTGCTCTTAGTTCCAGAATGCTTATGTGAAGAGACTTTTTCAGGCTCGACCACACTCCCTGGAAATTTCTTCCCTGTGTGACTGCTCCCCAGCCTCTCAGGCTGGCATCCGTGGTCACCAGGATCCAATCCTGCATGCCGAATCTGCGGCCCTCCAATAGATGAGCCTCCTGCAACCACCACAGAAGGGATACCCTTGTCCTCGGCGACAGGGTTATCCGCAGGTGCATCTGAAGATGCGACCCTGACCATTTGTCCAACAGATCCCTTTGCATGGAATCTGCCGAAAGGGATTGCTTCGTAAGAAGCTACCATTTTTTCCCAGGACTCTTGTGCATTGATGTACAGACACCTTTCCTGGTTTTAGGAGGTTCCTGACCAGGTCAGATAACTCCTTGGCTTTTTCTTCGGGAAGAAAAACCTTTTTCTGAACTGTGTCCAGAATCATCCCCAGGAACAGCAGACGAGTTGTCGGCATTAATTGGGATTTTGGAATATTCAGAATCCATCCGTGCTGCTTTAGCACCTCTTGAGATAGTGCTAAACCCATCTCTAGCTGTTCTCTGGACCTTGCCCTTATTAGGAGATCGTCCAAGTATGGGATAATTAATACGCCTTTTCTTCGAAGAAGAAATATTATCTCGGCCATTACCTTTGTAAAGCCCCGAGGTGCCGTGGACAAACCAAACGGCAGCGTCTGAAACTGATAGTGACAGTTTTGTACAACGAACCTGAGGTACCCCTGGTGTGAGGGGTAATTGGAACGTGGAGATACGCATCCTTGATGTCCAAGGATACCATAAAGTCCCCTTCTTCCAGGTTCGCTATCACTGCTCTGAGTGACTCCATCTTGAACTTGAACTTCTTTATGTACAGGTTCAAGGACTTCAGATTTAGAATAGGCCTTACCGAGCCATCCGGCTTCGGTACCACAAAAAGAGTGGAATAATACCCCTTCCCTTGTTGTAGAAGAGGTACCTTGACTATCACCTGCTGAGAATACAGCTTGTGAATGGCTTCCAAAACCGTCTCCCTTACTGAGGGGGACGTTGGTAAAGCAGACTTCAGGAAACGGCGAGGTGGCTCTGTCTCTAATTTCAACCTGTACCCCTGAGAT
Source organism: Pseudophryne corroboree (assembly GCF_028390025.1). Taxonomy (NCBI): domain Eukaryota; kingdom Metazoa; phylum Chordata; class Amphibia; order Anura; family Myobatrachidae; genus Pseudophryne; species Pseudophryne corroboree. The sequence continues at coordinate 825,724,574 of NC_086447.1, forward strand.
ATTATCTGCAGGATCCAGGGATTTACCTGCGAGTGAGCCCACTGCGCGTTGTAATTCTTGAGACGACCGCCTACCGCCCCCGAGTCCGCTTGCGAAGCCCCAGCGTCATGCTGAGGCTTTTGTAGAAGCCGGGGAGGGCTTCTGTTCCTGGGAAGGAGCTGCCTGTTGCTGTCTCTTCCCTCGTCCTCTGCCTCGTGGCAGATATGAATAGCCCTTTGCTCTCTTATTTTTAAAGGAACGAAAGGGCTGCGGTTGAAAGGTCGGTGCCTTTTTCTGTTGGGGAGTGACTTGAGGTAGAAAGGTGGATTTCCCGGCCGTAGCCGTGGCCACCAAATCCGATAGACCGACCCCAAATAACTCCTCTACGCATCGCCTGTCCACTGTCGTGTCCATAAAGCTCTTCTGGCCGAAATGGACATAGCACTTACCCGTGATGCCAGTGTGCAGATATCTCCCTGTGCATCACGCATATAAAGAAATGCATCCTTTATTTGTTCTAACGACAGTAAAATATTGTCCCTGTCCAGGGTATCAATATTTTCGATCAGGGACTCTGACCAAACTACCCCAGCACTGCACATCCAGGCAGTCGCAATAGCTGGTCGTAGTATAACACCTGCATGTGTGTATATACCTTTTTGGATATTTTCCATCCTCCTATCTGATGGATCTTTAAGTGCGGCCGTCTCAGGAGAGGGTAACGCCACTTGTTTTGATAAGCGTGTTAGCGCTTTGTCCACCCTAGGAGGTGTTTCCCAGCGCTCCCTAACCTCTGGCGGGAAAGGGTATAAAGCCAATAACTTCTTTGAAATTAGCAGTTTTTTATCGGGGCACCCCACGCTTCATCACACACGTCATTTAATTCTTCTGATTCGGTAAAAACTACTGGTAGTTTTTTCACACCCCACATAATACCCTGTTTAGTGGTACCTGTAGTATCAGCTAAATGTAACATCTCCTTTATTGCCAAAATCATATAACGTGTGGCCCTACTGGAAAATACGGTTGATTCGTCACCTTCACCACCGGAATCAGTGCCTGTGTCTGGGTCTGTGTCGACCGACTGAGGCAAGGGGCGTTTTACAGCCCCTGACGGTGTTTGAGGCGCCTGGACAGGCACTAATTGAGTGTCCGGCCGCCTCATGTCGGCAAACGACTGCTTAAGCGAGTTGACGCTATCCCGTAATTCCACAAATAAAGGCATCCATTCTGGTGTCGACCCCCTAGGAGGTGACATCCTCATATTTGGCAATTGCTCCGCCTCCACACCAATAACGTCCTCATACATGTCGACACACACGTACCGACACACAGCAGACACACAGGGAATGCTCTATACGAAGACAGGACCCACTAGCCCTTTGGGGAGACAGAGGGAGAGTCTGCCAGCACACACCAAAAAGCGCTATATATGACAGGGATAGCCTTATGATTAAGTGCTCCCTTATAGCTGCTTTTATATTAATATATATTGCCATTTATTTTGCCCCCCCTCTCTGTTATACCCTGTTTCTGTAGTGCAGTGCAGGGGAGAGACCTGGGAGCCTTCCTGACCAGCGGAGCTGTGACAGAAAATGGCGCCGTGTGCTGAGGAGATAGGCCCCGCCCCTTTTTCGGCGGGCTCGTCTCCCGCTATTTAGTACATTTAGGCAGGGGTAAATATCTCCATATAGCCTCTGGGGCTATATGTGAGGTATTTTTAGCCTTTTTAAAGGTTTTCATTTGCCTCCCAGGGCGCCCCCCTCCCAGCGCCCTGCACCCTCAGTGACTGCCGTGTGAAGTGTGCTGAGAGGAAAATGGCGCACAGCTGCAGTGCTGTGCGCTACCTTAAGAAGACTGCAGGAGTCTTCAGCCGCCGATTCTGGACCTCTTCTTGCTTCAGCATCTGTGAGGGGGCCGGCGGCGTGGCTCCGGTGACCATCCAGGCTGTACCTGTGATCGTCCCTCTGGAGCTTCATGTCCAGTAGCCAAGAAGCCAATCCATCCTGCACGCAGGTGAGTTCACTTCTTCTCCCCTCTGTCCCTCGTTGCAGTGATCCTGTTGCCAGCAGGAATCACTGTAAAATAAAAAACCTAAGCTAAACTCTCTAAGCAGCTCTTTATGAGAGCCACCTAGAATTGCACCCTTCTCGGCCGGGCACAAAAATCTAACTGGAGTCTGGAGGAGGGTCATAGGGGGAGGAGCCAGTACACACCACCTGACCTGTAAAAGCTTTACTTTTGTGCCCTGTCTCCTGCGGAGCCGCTATTCCCCATGGTCCTTTCAGGAACCCCAGCATCCACTTAGGACGATAGAGAAAATAGGGAAAGATCAAGATCCACTTCCAGCTCGTGCTGAAGCTGCTGCCACTAGTCATGGCCGAGACGATGAAATGCCATCAACGTCGTCTGCCAAGGCCGATGCCCAATGTCATAGTAGAGTGTATGTAAGATCCAAAAAACAAAAGTTCAGTAAAATGACCCAAAAATCAAAATTGAAAGCGTCTGATGAGAAGCGTAAACTTGCCAATATGCCATTTACGACACGGAGTGGCAAGGAACGGCTGAGGCCCTGGCCTATGTTCATGGCTAGTGGTTCAGATTCACATGAGGATGGAAGCACTCATCCTCTCGCTAGAAAAATTAAAAGACTTAAGTTGGCAAAAGCACAGCAAAGAACTGTGCGTTCTTCTAAATCACAAATCCCCAAGGAGAGTCCAATTGTGTCGGTTGCGATGCCTGACCTTCCCAACACTGGACGGGAAGAGCTTGCGCCTTCCACCATTTGCATGCCCCCTGCAAGTGCTGGAAGGAGCACCCGCAGTCCAGTTCCTGATAGTCAAATTGAAGATGTCACTGTTGAAGTACACCAGGATGAGGATATGGGTGTTGCTGGCACTGGGGAGGAAATTGACAAGGAGGATTCTGATGGTGAGGTGGTTTGTTTAAGTCAGGCACCCGGGGAGACACCTGTTGTCCATGGGACGAATATGGCCATTGACATGGCTGGTCAAAATACAAAAAAAAATCAGCTCTTCGGTGTGGAATTATTTCAACACAAATCCGGACAACAGGTGTCAAGCCGTGTGTTGCCTTTGTCAAGCTGTAATAAGTAGGGGTAAAGACGTTAACCACCTAGGAACATCCTCCCTTATACGTCACCTGGACCGCATTCATCAGAAGTCAGTGACAAGTTCAAAAACTTTGGGTGACAGCGGAAGTAGTCCACTGACCACTAAATCCCTTCCTCTTGTAACCAAGCTCCTGCAAACCACACCACCAACTCCCTCAGTGTCAATTTCCTCCTTACACAGGAAAGCCAATAGTCCTGCAGGCCATGTCACTGGCAAGTCTGACGAGTCCTCTCCTGCCTGGGATTCATCCGATGCATCCTTGAGTGTAACGCCTACTGCTGCTGGCGCTGCTGTTGTTGCTGCTGGGAGTCGATCGTCATCCCAGAGGGGAAGTCGGAAGACCACTTGTACTACTTCCAGTAAGCAATTGACTGTCCAACAGTCCTTTGCGAGGAAGATGAAATATCACAGCAGTCATCCTGCTGCAAAGCGGATAACTCAGGCCTTGGCAGCCTGGGCGGTGAGAAACGTGGTTCCGGTATCCACCGTTAATTCAGAGGCAACTAGAGACTTGATTGAGGTACTGTGTCCCCGGTACCAAATACCATCTAGGTTCCATTTCTCTAGGCAGGCGATACCGAAAATGTACACAGACCTCAGAAAAAGAGTCACCAGTGTCCTAAAAAGTGCAGTTGTACCCAATGTCCACTTAACCACGGACATGTGGACAAGTGGAGCAGGGCAGACTCAGGACTATATGACTGTGACAGCCCACTGGGTAGATGTATTGCCTCCCGCAGCAAGAACAGCAGCGGCGGCACCAGTAGCAGCATCTCGCAAACGCCAACTCGTTCCTAGGCAGGCTACGCTTTGTATCACCGCTTTCCAGAAGAGGCACACAGCTGACAACCTCTTACGGAAACTGAGGAACATCATCGCAGAATGGCTTACCCCAATTGGACTCTCCTGGGGATTTGTGACATCGGACAACGCCACCAATATTGTGCGTGCATTACATCTGGGCAAATTCCAGCACATCCCATGTTTTGCACATACATTGAATTTGGTGGTGCAGAATTATTTAAAAAACGACAGGGGCGTGCAAGAGATGCTGTCGGTGGCCCGAAGAATTGCGGGCCACTTTCGGCATTCAGCCACCGCGTGCCGAAGACTGGAGCACCACCAAACATTCCTGAACCTGCCCTGCCATCATCTGAAGCAAGAGGTGGTAACGAGGTGGAATTCAACCCTCTATATGCTTCAGAGGATGGAGGAGCAGCAAAAGGACATTCAAGCCTATACATCTGCCCACGATATAGGCAAAGGAGGGGGAATGCACCTGACTCAAGCGCAGTGGAGAATGATTTCAACGTTGTGCAAGGTTCTGCAACCCTTTGAACTTGCCACACGTGAAGTCAGTTCAGACACTGCCAGCCTGAGTCAGGTCATTCCCCTCATCAGGCTTTTGCAGAAGAAGCTGGAGACATTGAAGGAGGAGCTAAAACAGAGCGATTCCGCTAGGCATGTGGGACTTGTGGATGGAGCCCTTCATTCGCTTAACCAGGATTCACGGGTGGTCAATCTGTTGAAATCAGAGCACTACATTTTGGCCACCGTGCTCGATCCTAGATTTAAAACCTACGTTGTATCTCTCTTTCCGGCAGACACAAGTCTGCAGAGGTTCAAAGACCTGCTGGTGAGAAAATTGTCAAGTCAAGCGGAACGTGACCTGTCAACATCTCCTCCTTCACATTCTCCCGCAACTGGGGGTGCGAGGAAGGGGCTAAGAATTCCGAGCCCACCCGCTGGCGGTGATGCAGGGCAGTCTGGAGTGAGTGCTGACATCTGGTCCGGACTGAAGGACCTGCCAACGATTACTGACATGTCGTCTACTGTCACTGCATATGAATCTCTCACCATTGAAAGAATGGTGGAGGATTATATGAGTGACCGCATCCAAGTAGGCACGTCAGACAGTCCGTACGTATACTGGCAGGAAAAAGAGGCAATTTGGAGGCCCTTGCACAAACTGGCTTTATTCTACCTATGTTGCCCTCCCTCCAGTGTGTACTCCGAAAGAGTGTTTAGTGCAGCCGCTCACCTTGTCAGCAATCGGCGTACGAGGTTACTTCCAGAAAATGTGGAGAAGATGATGTTCATCAAAATGAATTATAATCAATTCCTCCGTGGAGACATTCACCAGCAGCAATTGCCTCCAGAAAGTACACAGGGACCGGAGATGGTGGATTCCAGTGGGGACGAATTAATAATCTGTGAGGAGGGGGATGTACACAGTGAAAGGGGTGAGGAATCGGAGGAGGATGATGAGGTGGACATCTTGCCTCTGTAGAGCCAGTTTGTGCAAGGAGAGATTGATTGCTTCTTTTTTTGGTGGGGGCCCAAACCAACCAGTCATTTCAGTCACAGTCGTGTGGCAGACCCTGTCGCTGAAATGATGGGTTCGTTAAAGTGTGCATGTCCTGTTTATACAACATAAGGGTGGGTGGGAGGGCCCAAGGACAATTCCATCTTGCACCTCTTTTTTCTTTAATTTTTCTTTGCATCATGTGCTGTTTGGGGACAAATTTTTTGAAGTGCCATCCTGCCTGACACTGCAGTGCCACTCCTAGATGGGCCAGGTGTTTGTGTCGGCCACTTGTGTCGCTTAGCTTAGTCACAAAGCGACCTTGGTGCGCCTCTTTTTTTCTTTGCATCATGTGCTGTTTGGGGACAATTTTTTTGAAGTGCCATCCTGCCTGACACTGCAGTGCCACTCCTAGATGGGCCAGGTGTTTGTGTCGGTCACTTGTGTCGCTTAGCTTAGCCATCCAGTGACCTCGGTGCAAATTTTAGGACTAAAAATAATATTGTGAGGTGTTCAGAATAGACTGAAAATGAGTGTAAATTATGGTTATTGAGGTTAATAATACTATGGGATCAAAATTACCCCCAAATTCTATGATTTAAGCTGTTTTTGAGGGTTTTTTGTAAAAAAACACCCGAATCCAAAACACACCCGAAACCGACAAAAAAATTTCAGGGAGGTTTTGCCAAAACGCGCCCGAATCCAAAACACGGCCGCGGAACCGAATCCAAAACCAAAACCCGAAAAATGTCCGGTGCACATCACTAGTTATATTGCACATGTAAACCACAATAAATCTCAAAAAACATGATATATTGGGTTAAACGGGATCCTCCCAACTAAAGTCCACAATTCATTCCAAGGAACCAGACACAATAATGTGTACCAAATTGAATAGTGAAGTTTTCCTTACAGCAAAAACACTGGAGTACATCCGATGATATTTGAAGATTTTATCCAGTATTAAGCTTTCTTCTAAGGATATTAGCTCAAAGTTCCATTGGATATTCCAAATGACAATTAATGAGGATACCAACTCATTTGGAAGCGGTAAGCCGTAATTACTGCAAACACCTCTCTCAGTGTTATTCCATAGAGAGCGGCTGACGGAGCCGCTGCAGTATGTAGTGTAACTATCGGTTGCCCTAACTAGCGGTGTACTCGTCAACAAAAGGTTTATAAACTTTAAAAATTATATAAATTTATTACGAAAGGGCAAGTATCCTCATTAATTGTCATTTGGAATATCCAATGGAACTTTGAGCTAATATCCTTTGAAGAAAGCTTAATACTGGATAAAATCTTCAAATATCATCGGATGTACTCCAGTGTTTTTGCTGTAAGGAAAACGTCACTATTCAATTTGGTACACATTATTGTGTCGAGTTCCTTGGAATGAATTGTGGACTTTAGTTGGGAGGATCCCGATTAATCCAATATATCATGTTTTTTATTTGAGATTTATTGTGGTTTACATGTGCAATATAACCAGTTCTTATTTTACTATTTATACCCTGTCTGTATGGGTTTTAAGTATAAAAATAAATATTGTTAAGACTCTTAGTGGGTACATGTACTAAGCAGTGATAAGAGCGGAGAAGTGAGCCAGTGAAGAAGTTTCCCCATCAACCAATCAGCAGCTCTGTATAATTTTATAGTATGCAAATTATAGATGTTACTTCAGTGCTGATTGGTTGTCATGGGCACTTCTCCACTGGCTCACTTCTCCGCTCTTATCACTGTTTAGTAAATGTACCCCTTAGTCTGTTTACGCTCTCTATGGTAGTACACACGCTGCTCCCGTAGCTGAGTTACACAAACATGAGATGTTGCCGGAGGTGCGAGATGCCAGTCGATCTCGGATATTTTCTTAAAGCGGCAGTCATTTACAAGGCATGGTTTTGCCTTGTGAATGACTGCCGCTTTTAAAAAAAATATCAGAGATCAGCCAGCATCCCGCACCTCCGGCAATCTCAGACACGGTTACGTCTCGTCGAAAGTATGAACCGCAGACATCACTAGAGCAGCGCCCCTTCTGATTTCAAGTTACGTGAACGGAAGAATAGCTGACTTTCCTGCGTAGCAGCATCATAACAACTCAGCATTCAGACATGGTAATTGTTTTGTTTTAGGTACAGATGCTCAAACAACATACAGATAAACCATTAGCTTCTCTCATTTATCTAGTACTGTACCTTCCATAAAATGATAGCCAGAATTTGATTTGTTGATGTAGGCAACGCCTTCACTTGTCCTCTTTAGAATGTATGATACATCCCCCCCTAAGGGGTCTATTCATGAAGCAGTGAAAAGGGTGGAGAAGTGAGCCAGTGGAGAAGTTGCCCATGGCAACCAATCAGCAGCTCCGTACAATTGTATAGTACGCAAATTATAAATGTTACTTCAATGCTGATTGGTTGCCATGGTCAACTTCTCCACTGGCTCACTTCTCCACATTTTCACTGCTTCATGAATAGACCCCTTAGTGAGGTATGAAACACTAGTGTTATAATTAAGGATTCAGTATAATCATATATGCCTACTTGGTAAAAGCAGAGGTGAAAGTATGGCGGTACAAGTGTACCGTTAGAGATTGGTACCGCCCGTCCTGCCGCTGCTGTGAGCGCTTTTGTATTAACGTACCACAGCATAACAGGACGCTAGTTGGCTGAGAATGGATATCTCTCAGCCAACCAGCTGCCTGTTACCATGGTAACGGCCGCTGATGAGACGGGGAAGCAGCGCTGTTCCCGGTTCTGCCTGTCCTCCACGCCCGGCGCGCTCTCTCCTTCCCCTGATGCATGTGCTATGGTTCCTGGCTCTCCATGGTGCTGGCGCTGCTTGGGCTACTGGGTTCCCTGTGTGATTCTCCCGGGGGATTTGTCGGCGGGGATGGTGCTGCTGCTGTTGCTCCCCACTGTGCACAGCCAGTGTTGAAGGTAAGTGCCTGCGCCTCTTCAAATAGTGTTTCCCCTGTGTTGTGCCATGATAAATGCTGTCTTCTACTCTCCCCCCTTTGTCCCCTTCTCTCCCCTCTGTGGTCCCACTCTGCTCCCTGTGTCCTCCACTCTCCCCCCTGTGGCCCCACTCTCCCCCATATGGTCTCACTCTCCCCACTGTGGCCTTACTCTCCCCACTGTGTCCCCTATTCTCCCCTCTGTGGTCCCATTCTTCCCTCTGCAGCTCATTCTGCTCCCCGTGTCCCTCACTCTCCCTCCTGTGGACTCACTCTCCCCGCTGTGTCCCCTACTCTCCCATCTGTGGCCCCACTCTCCCCCTGTGTCCCCTACTCTCCCTGTCCCCCTCCACTATCCCCTCTGTGGCCCCACTCTCCCCCCTGTGGCCCCACTCTCCCACTGTGTCCCCTACACTCCTCCATGCAGCCTCACTCCCGCCACTGTGTCTACTACTCTCCCCTATGTGGCCCCACTCTGCTCCCTGTGTCCCCCCACTCTCCCCCCATGGCACTACTCTCCTCTCTGTGGCCCCACTCTAACCCCTTTGGATTTTCTTAATATATGTATAAGGGCCTCTGCTGTCTGGCATAACTTGTATAAGGGGTTCTGTTGTCTGGCGTAACATGTTTAAGGGGCTTTGCTGTCTAGCGTAATGTATATAAGGGGCTCTGCTGTCTGGAGTAATGTGTATAAGGGGCTCTGTTGTCTGGCATAATGTGTATAAGGGGCTCTGTTGTCTGGCGTAACGTGTATAAGGGGCTCTGTTGTGTGGCGTAGCAAGTATAAGGGACTCTGCTGTGCAGTGTAATGTGAATAATGGGCACTACTGTAGATGTTGGCGCGCCCTCATTTTTCATGGCCATGGCCCTTATGGCACATGGCCACACCCATTTTTTGGGACGCGCCTTCAGCATGCACACACAGTACCACTAAGAATTTTTTTTACTTGCACCACTGGGTGAGAGTAGACCAGCCTCCCGGAAGTTCACTGTGACAGCAACCAAGACTGGCCAGACTGGCCACACATTAGGTGACATTCAGGGCCACCCTACATTCTCCCAAAACCTGGGTTGAGGAATCAGGAAAACATGTTTCTGCCGATTTCCTGAATGAACACGATCATTGATGACTGCGGATCGGATTGGCGATGGGGAATCGGGAATCAAGGCTGCATTAGTTGGTCGCGAACTGTTAAGACACCTGCTTACCCAAATGATACATGTTTAAGTCACAAACGAATAGTAAAATCCTGTAATAAAAACATGCAATAAGACTGAAAACAGAATGACAGCGTAATTCACTAATTAACAATTCAAATTTACTCTCCTATATTACAGTATATTGCTCCATATCTACAATGGATTTTAAGAATTTTCCATATTGCCCCAAAAATTAATGTAAGCCACCCTGCCTTATAACCTGGCAGATGAATGTGCCCAGCCACGCTGCCTGGGAACGCCCAATAGAGAAAAGGGTCATTTCTGTATAAGTTAGGGAAATATACTCAGAGTCAGAGATTGTGTGTTCTAACTGTGATTATCAAGGGAGTTACTGTACAGATACTGCAGTTCAAATAGCTGCTGGGGGGCCCTGTCCCTGTGGAAAAGAGAGCCTTAAAGTACAAATTTAATATGGCTTCATTACATATTTATCCAGGCAGATGTAGGAGTTGCAAAATAATGAGGATAAAATGACTGTATGTATAATTCAGACTATGTACCAGAACGCTGCTACGCAATTAGTACTCAGCCCTACTGGGTGCTGACTGGGGATGGAGCAGACATTACGGGAGGCGTTTATTTCCAATACAACACAAATGAAATGTTACTATTGTGATGCAAAGATATTTTGCAATCCACCCGGTTTAATGACAATTGTGTGATCTAAAGAACTGGGAAAGATCTCAGACGTTTCCATTACTATTTCACTAGCAAAGGACACTGTATCTGTCAGGAGGACTGTGAGTGAATTTACTTGGGAAATAATGTCTCTGAACTTTACTGAAATGACAGCAGATCTCCGGGATCACTGTTCTGGAACATTTTTTTTACTGTTAATTTAAAAATATATACTGTATATTAAAGTTGTGTGGGAACAAAAGGTGTATAATGCTTCCTTTTTCTTTAGGAAACGATATATTGACTGAAATGCTTCTCTGGTCTGATAAAAAGAGACCACAGCATGGCATAGCTTGGGGGCTTGGCCGGGTCTGGGAGGATACAAAAAGGTGACAGAAAGCAGGATCAAAAGCAGCAGGTGCCGCACCCTAAATTATTCAGGGGGGGGGGGGATGTGTATAATGAAATGTTTAACGTTAGCACCTTTTACCAAGTGTCCATGTCATAGTAAGTGACAGTAAAACATAACAAAACTAATTTTATCGAAGGTGAAAGGATCTAAGCCCTAAACCTCGAGAGGACATTCCATTTAGCTTTTTGGAATATACTGTATGTCCTCCGGCAATGTATCCGCATAGGGAAACCTATTTATCATAGACAGCTGTGTCATCCCACTGCCAATGCCTCCCTAGCTGGGGGTCCCCAATGGAAAAGATGTTGTATTATTAAAATAAAGCAGTTATTTCCCAGTTTTATTTTAAATTGAGCTTCATGTTCCAGTGTCGATGCAGTTTGCTGAGGAGCTAGGACACATCTGTGCTTCCTGGCATTACACGAGCCTGGCAAGCTGTAAGATAACTCTTAAACTGAACGGCAGCCACAAGACCCCTCTATCTGCCGCCGGTCAGTGTTCCTGGGGAGTTGAGTGTCACTTTTTGGGGAGGGTAATTAATAAACAAACCTCTAAAGAGTTTTAGCAATTGAAAGAAGGAACTAAAGTGTTAAGATAAGGGTTGGGCAACATGGCACACGTGCGGCCCTCTAACCATCAGAAAGGGCATACAGATGTGCCACACTACCCTATTCCAAAATCGCGCCAAGTACCACATTTAGCACGCTACCGATTATGCCTCGCCAGACACTTTTGTACCAAATATGTGTCGTAGTTGCATCACTAATGCGACAATAGTACAATGCACACCGCTGTTAGCATTGCATGTAGCAGCCGTGTGCAGCTCAGATGTTAAGCTGGGAAAAAAAAGCAAAAGGCCGATATGTGTGAGACACGCCATGCATCTTGCCACGTTGTACTTAATCTGTGGCTCTATAGCAACTCCACTGCGACCAAAAAACTAACTCTAGGATCCCTACACCACTGTTAATGAACTTGGGTCAATATAAACATAGGTACGAAAGACTGATAATTTCTTCCTGTGGCAGAGCACTAAGTTGTGACATGCCTCTTGTATCACATGGCGCAAAAAGGTTGAGTGAATGAGCCTACATCTGTACGGGTGTGGATTGTTGGGTCGACAGTAACTAGGTCGACAGTCATTAGGTCTACATGGATATGGTCGACGTGGAAAAAGGTCGACATGTTTTTTGTGTGTGTGTCGATTTCTTTATAAAGTGACTGGGAACCGCAATTAGTGCACCACGTCCCCGCGCCATGCTTCGGGTAAGGTTACTATTCCCAATCGTAGTACACGTGGATCGTTAAGTATGAAAAAGTTCAAAAAAATGTGAAAAACTCATGGTGACCTTTCATGTGTCGACCTTTGCCATGTCGACCAATAGTGGTCGACCTAATGAGTGTCGACCTAAGGACTGGATACCCATCTGTTCACTTCCAATAATCTCAGTAATAATTTAAAACAATACATTCAATCAAAGAAAAAGTGACCAGCACAGCACAGAGAACTTCAGCATCCAGCGAGCAGAAGGACAACATGAAGGTTGAGTACGACAACCAAGATAACACATCTCTGTCTTTTCTTTTACGGTACAACTGTGGCATACAAACATTTATTTATTTTAAATATAATGCCTCTATACATTGTGAGAATAAATAACCTTCAGCGGAATTTCACAGTATTCATTACTGAGAAGTTCTCAGTTCTGTTCTTAGAAGAAAATTAATGTGGTTGGTTAGAAGGCTATTAGCATTTCCTGTGCTGCACTGGATATACAGATCAGTCACAGAAAGATCCTGAGAAGAGCCAGAATATGGTGCGTGCGCTTATGGAGAATATAAATGTCATCCCCGGCTGGGGAAGAAGCCTTATCGTTACATGTCATGTTTCACGGCAGAACACAGCTAGGAATTCATTTTTCTCTGCAAATTTACACTGACAACTGACACCATTTAATAGATTATAACAAGGTTATAACAAGGTGTTCAGTTCATATTTCTGAAATAAAACCTACAGGACCCTGGTAAAAAATCATCACTGGAACAAAAAAATAAATGCAACAATGTCTTTTCCAGTAATAAATAACAGAGGAAGTAATTTGGAGGTTATGATGAAACTCAGCAATAAATCAACATCATTGTCGGATGTATTTGTGAACTGTGGTGTTTTCAGTAGCATTAGGGCTCGTCGTCATATTGCCCAATTTTTGAAAAGGGTCACTGTTATATAATGGCAGTGATACTACCAGTGACAACCCTTCCAACTGTAGGATTCTTGTTGACGCAGGCTCATAATACAGTGGCGTACTGTATATAGGTGACTTTAGGCTAGGTGGCGTGCCCAAAAGATGATCATCCCCTTTCAGAGGGTATGTGGCAATGATTAAATGACCAAACATCGAATGTCAGTGTCACCAGGGCTGTCTTTTCATATTGGCTCAATGGGCAGTTGCCCAAGGGCCCCAGAGTATAAGGTCCCTGGGCTGATAGCTGAGGGTCCCATTTTTCCAGGGGTACCAGAGTTTTGAAAAATTGGAAACTGGAGATATTCGATTTCAAAGCAGTGGTCCCCATCTGAGCCTGTTAATTGCTCTTCCCATTCAGATATCTTGAGTTCTGTGTGAGTTTTTCTTAGGGTATACACCAAAAGCTGGGACTAACCCCTTATAGTGGACACTGGTAGCTTGTCTCTACTATGCCCAGAACCAGAAATATCAGCCTTCCAGCAGCTGGTCGCTTCTCCTGCTCCACATGCCTAGTATGCAGTTTTATATTTTCGGCGGTGGGTTGTTCTGGCTCCTGAACCCCGATTCCCAAGTCCCCATTACCTTCTGAAAGGTGGAACTCATTAGGTTTTTTTAATCTAATTGAAAGCTAAGAAATATATTTCAGGAACTGGAGATATCTGCAGTCAAGCAAGTTGTCCTCCCACTGGAAAATTATGACTATTAAGCCCACTCTACTATCCACCCCTCCCCTGTGTATTAAACACCCCCTACCACCCTAAAAGTCATGTACTCTATTTAGCCCAATGCCCTCTTCTACAGGTTAGTGTTCTCCCTCCTGCCCTATCTCCCAACATCTATGCAGTAAAGGAATAATTATCAGAAATTACTGCTCCGGGTTCTACGTGCTGAGTGGAAGATAGAACACCCCCTACCGCCCACAGGACATCAAAGCTGCTGCTGATAGCACCCCCCTCCCCTAACACTGGATGATGGGTCAGGGCCCCAGTGCATTGCTTTGCCCAGGGGCCTCCACTGCTGTTAAGACGGCCCTGAGTGTCACTAGTCAAACCTAGCACTTTTCTTATTCAATAGCACCAGAGCTTAGAAGGGACAAAGCACTCAGTAATTCCTCATCATGAGATGACACCACTTCGCCAATACTTTCTGTGGTATCTGGTCTAAAGAGCTACACTAAAAAGGTCTACAGTCAAAAGGTAGACCACTAATGGTCGACATGCATTAGGTCGACAGGGTCAAAAGGTCAACATGACAATAGTCGAAGCACCTATGGTCGTCACAAGTTTTTTAAATTTCTTTCCACTTTTTCATACTTTACCATCCACGCGGACTTTGATTGGGAATAGTAAGCTTGCCTAAAGCACGGCAAGCCTTGCGGGAGGATATGGTACAGTAATGGGGCTTGTTTGTTGTAGAGAAGTGACAAAACACACAAAATAAATGTGTCTACCCTTTCCATGTCAACCTTTTGACCCTGTCGACCTAACGCATGTCTACCATTAGTGGTCGACCTATTGACTGTAGACCTTTTTAGTGTAGATCTAATAATCAACACACCCACTTTCTGTAAGGTGCACATAATATATACTGGTCTGAGCAACAAAACGTTTGAACAGTGAAGCAGGGAGAAAGTCATCTGCCTCGTCCGTTTCATGATATAAATCACATTCCATGTACAATAATGAATAATGTAGGTAGTGACGACTATATTACAGCATCAACAGTAATTATTCCACCCTGGTATTCTGCTTGCAGCAAAATCCAATATCGATCATATGAATATGACAAAGCTTTTATCCTTAAGTGATATACACTATGCATTACATATTCCTGAGAAATTAAATGTAAAGAGTTACATGTGCAATATAAAATAATATACTCTGAACAAAATGGTAGATTGGCCACATTTTTTCTTGCCAGTAAAACAAAAATACAACACAATACACACAGCCTGAAGGTCATTTTAGCCAATATTTTTTATAACTTTGTGCATTAAACAAAGTGTGTCTACATTTACACAATTCATTTATGTTTCATATACACCTTATACACAGCCTGAAGGTCATTTAATACAATATTATTAATACCTTTGTGTATTAAACAAAGTTTGTGTACTACATTGAGCAAATCAAAAAACAAAGATTTCACTATCTCACTCAAAAAAGTCCATATTTCGGAATATTCCGTATTTCGGAATATTTGGATATGGGATACTCAACCTGTAGTAAAGAAAACGTAAAATATGACATCCCATTAATGTCGCTACATTATGCAAAACAAGCACCCAATAAATGGGTTGGGCGTTAGTAAGATACAAAGTGTTTATAAACTTATTTTTATAAAAGTGACATTTTGAAGGCACCACAGTTTCTGCAGCACTGTACAGGGAACATACATACAGTAGAACAGAGTAACTTGGCATAGCAGAAATAGGCAATATTTATATATTTGGAATAACACAGGGCAACAAAACAACACAATAGGTAAAAAAAGGACAGGGAGCAAGGGTAGGGCAACTCACAGTATCCTGAAGGGCATGCAGTGGTGAGTCTTAGTGAGGGGAAAGCAAACTGGTGCTCAGTAAGCTTGTACCCTATGTAAAGGCAAGCATACAGTATCCGTGATTCTGAAGGGGACTGGGAGACAAGAGACTAGCAGCACAGGTTGCATGGATAATGCTTTGGGTAGATCACATGGAAGGAGGGCCCAACCCGTGACAGCTTAAATATGAAGGAGAGGGGTGAATTGTTGGAGGGTTAACTTGGAAGAGTAGGTCAAGGGAATTGAAGAAAGTAGATATTTAGGAAGAGGGTTGATAGGTTTTATTGAAATAGTGAATTTTCAGTGCATATTTAAAGGCGCCGAGACTGGTATGAAGTCAGACTTCATGAGGGAGTGTATACCAGAGTAGATGGACATTGCATAAGAAATCTTGGAGGTGGAAATGAGAGGAGGTAGCCCTGGTCCAGGTGAGGCAAGATTCAGTTGAAGAGCAAAGGAGGTGGGAAGGAGTGGGGACAGAAATAAGGTTGCAGATTTAGGAGGGGGGCAGAGATTTGACAGGCGACAAATCACTAGTTCCATGATAAATACCTGGGGGAAAACTCTCTCCAGTTTGTTTTACTGTAGACATGTAGTGTGTCAAAATATGGAACTATAGAAATAATAGCTGACTCTGATCTAACGCTTTCTAGATTTTAAAGTGATTTCTATTCTGTCAGCAAGCAAATACCAAGGTTTACTTTTTCTGTCCCATAGATTCTGTATATTCAGCCTTATATGTTTTATTCTTTTGTATTCATCATAGCATTAGCAGAGCTGCTGTTTTCACTGTTTTTCACCCTTATGTGCTAAAGTCAAAACAATCCACAGTTATAGATGGAGAAATCTAGGGGCAACTTTGCAATATGGGGCCATAATTCATACAATTTTTAGGACTATTTCTGTGCTGAGCATACGTCTGTATGCAGATTACTGTAGGTCGCATCTCATTATTATTGGAGAGATGTAAAGGAATAGCGGGGTGTGCGTAGTCTGAGAGCCATAAGGTCATGTCCACACAACTGCCACTGAGGTAGAACACAGCAAATATATATAAGGAGGCAAATCTGAGTCAGGTGATGATGATAAGCTTCCGCACTCTCTAGCCATTTCTGATTGGATGTACTTGATTATTTATTGCCAGTTATTTATATAGCGCACACACATTCCGCAGCACTTTACAGAGAATATTTGGCCATTCACATCAGCCCCTGCCCCAGTGGAGCTTACAGTCTTTTTCCCAACCACATGTACACACACATACACACCAGGGTTAATTTTAGTTGGGAGCCAATAAACCTACCAGTATATTTTTTGAATGTGGGAGGAAACCAAAGCACTCGGAGGAAACCCACGCATGTACGGGGAGAATATACAAACGCCACACAGTTGGGGCCATGGTGGGAATTGAACCCACGACCTCAGTGCTGTGAGGCAGTATTGCTAACCATTAAACCATGCATACTCTCTCTCCTCCTGCCACCCCTTGTTGTTTCTCTCTCCTCTCACTCTATCTCCTGCTCTCCTGTAGTGACAATGGCGTGAGGGAGGGGGGCCCCTTTCAAGATTTTGCTATGGGGCCCTCAAAGTTCTAGTTATGCCCCTGCATAACAGAGGTTGCTGACCCTGGTCTAGACAATATTTCCTCTTGTGTATTATTATTGTATTATTATGTATTATTATTACATTGTGTATAAATAGGGTAATGTGACATGCTAACACCATCTAACCACATATCTTTGGTTTTTGAACGTTGTTTCTCCGGATGTAAACCGGCCCTAAATGCCAGTGTAAAGCTAAATACATCATCAAATGTGTCAGACCAAGTCATATGTATGGAAACACACTCATGAGTGCGTCCTTTCCTGCTAATGGTCAGGACGCAAAAATGTGCAATGGTACATGTGCAAGAAATAGTTTAAAAAGGATTAACACATTTTTTTATAATTTAATTTTCTCAGAATATTGGTTGTTCAAAGACAACTTTATAAAATAAATTTTTGTTCCAGAACAAAATGAAAAAATACTTTTTGCAAATACCATATTTTCTTCTCTTATTGTAGCTTCACTTTTGCTCTATTATTAGCTGTCTGCAAAACAATGACACTGGCTCTTATCCTGTATTTTGCAGAATCTTTTTGTTCCTCGGAATCCATTTTATTAAAATGTATTTATTATTTTGTGATGTTCTCTAGACCTTAGTCAGTTCCATAAACACTTTTAAGGTATTTATCTTTTTTTACTGTTGTTTCCTACAGTGTGTCAGTGTCATCCGTATGCATATGAGAGGGAGGAGACATCATCAGCAGTCTAACAATCAAAATAAAAAAAATAAAGGTGATTTATGGGTTCTTGTCAGAAATGTCAATACTTGCAGTTGAGGCTGATAAATGACTAAGTCAATTAAAATACTTTCAGGAGGAACAGTATTTGTACCCAGGAGGTTGCAGCAAACAGTTTCTGAGAATTTGTACTGTACTTTGGCACTTTTCTAATTGATGTTTTTCATATTGGACTTTAATAGCGGGTCAGGCTGTTTTTTACCCATAACCCCATAGAAAGTCATTTATTATTTATTTATTTTTATTATTATTATCATCATCATTAGTATTATTACTCCTACTATTATTATTATTATGATCATCATCATTAAACTTTTGTTTGTAAAATCACCACCAGTGCTTTACATGGAAAATTTAACCATTCACCTCCAGCCAGTTGACCTAGTATGGTATGACTTTAGAGTGTGTTTGTAAACCAGAGTTGTAAGGTGTGTGGTGTCTGACCGGTGCAGCCACCCAGGGTTCTTACATCAGACCAACTTTCATCCAACTAGTTGGTTGGCTGGAATGAAAATCTGGAAATGTATGGAAGCAAATGACAATCACCAATTTGCTCCCAAACCCCAGAAAACAGACAAGTTGTTTAACTCAAACATATTTAACCAATCTGCCTGAAGGACAGTTTTTGACAGGTTCCCCCCCCCCCCCCCCCCCCTACCCTCCGGGGTTTGGGAATAAATTGCTGGAATGTCATTTGCTCCATACATTACCAGATTTGCATTCCAACCAACCAGTTGGATGGTTGGGTAAAGTTGGTCTGGTGTATGGCCAGTGTGAGAGAAAGTGGCATCACTCTGGTGTGGACTGCAGCAGTGAGTGTCACCATCCGAGCGGGTGACACCACAATGTCAGCTGCTCCTCTGTGACTGGAAGCTGCACTGTGACGTTATTGTGCAGCTCCCGGTCACTGAGGAGTAGGGGAGTCTCTGGGGCAGCTCAGAATCACCAGGGATGCTGGGCATGGACATACATTAATGCATAATGGGGGTAATTCTGAGTTGATCGCAGCAGCAAGTTTGTTAGCAATTGGGCAAAACCATGTGCACTGCAGGGGGGCAGATATAACATTTGCAGAGAGAGTTAGATTTGGGTGGGTTATTTAGTTTCTGTGCAGGGTAAATACTGGCGGCTTTATTTTTACACTGCAATTTAGATTTCAGTTTGAATACCCCACCCAAATCTAACTCTCTCTGCACATGTTATATCTGTCCCCCTGCCGTGCACATGGTTTTGCACAACTGCTAACAAATTTGCTGCTGCGATCAACTCAGAATTAGGCCCAATAATCATACAATTATTAAATCACGTATACTACATATAAGCAGATGAGTTTTAATACCTAGGGAGCACGTGTGTACTCCATGCTTTGGGCGCCACATACTCCACGTTGCTACTCCTCCAGGGAAGCTTAATTCCCTGTATGAAGATGGCTGCCGAGGCTACTGCTGCACATGTACAGAGCCATCTTGGGACTGTGTTAGAGTGCCACAGTGGAAGACCGTAATCTTCCACTTATATCCAGTGAGACCTGCTTTTACCTGCTGTTTAGACATTGTCCCAGCATCATGCACCACTACCTACATACCCTCGCCGGCTGGTAAGCTGTATGTCATCCCGCTAGCTCAAACTCGTTCTATATACCAGTGTGTATAACAGTGAGTACAGTTGTACCTGCTTAATCTTCAATAAAACCAGTAAACTGGTCCTGTAACTGGGCTATTTGTAGTAGTTAGGCATCTGCTGGTGTGTACAGAAACTGCACATGTGCTGCAATCGCAATGTGCGTGCCTCGCAGTGCCGCTACGATCTAGCTTGCAATGAGGATATCATGGAGAAGTGATTGACAGGAAGTGACTGTTTGGAAGTGTTAATGGGGAGTTTACGGGGGTGGATGGAAAAACACAGGTGTGTCGTGGCCATTTTCGGGAAGTGGCTCTGTTGGGAACGGCTGTGAGCCCATTCGTACAAAAACATGGCACCTACCTTTCTACTGCCATGTCCATTCTGCATAGCCATAGGTCAAGCCTTAGACCTGATGTTCCTCATGTTTGTGTATAGGCTGTGAATGTGAATAAGTTTGTGCTCTTTCCATTCCTGGACGGCAGCTCTGTTGCCTAGAAAATCGCATTTGAAATTGCATAGAAATTAGGCCCATATTTCCAACACTTTTTGCCGGTGGCCTTTATTCACAATAAGATGGCGCATGGGCAGAATATCACAAAGGCTCTGCCACACTGCCAGGGTCTGTGATCTCCTGTGCCATCTTTCTGAAATATACAAGGGAGGTTTTGCACATAGTAGAGTCTACTTGGGGAGCAGGGTATGGCAGGGTTCCCCTTTGCATAGGGCTCCATGTGCATCACACACCTTACACCAAGGGCGGATTTAGGGGTCAGATCGCCCCCCCTTTCCCACCACACACCTATTCCATCACGTCACTGCCCCATTCATTTCTGGGCCAGTCCGTATGCCTTGAGACCGCCAAAGCAGCCCAACCTTACCCCACTACCACCTCCCGAACCTCAATTTGCTGCCCATTATCCAACCTCCCGTGACTTGCAAAATAAAATATTGAAAAAAGAAGTTGTAATGAAAAAAAAAGAATCACCTGGCCTCATCAGCCTGGTGTGCTGCCCATAGGCACGTGCCTAGGTTCCGGTATGAATGGTCGACCATGTTATGGTCGACAGTCATTAGGTCGACCACTATTGGTCGACATTGACATGGTCGACGTGGACACATGGTCGACACATGAAAATGGTCGACACCTGAAAGGTCGACACATGAAATGTCGACATGAGTTTTTTTTTTTACCTTTTTTGGTGCCGTTTTTTGCGTAAAGTGACGGGGAACCCCAATTAGTGCACCGCGTCCCCTCGCATGGCTCGCTTCGCTCACCATGCTTCGGGCATGGTGCCTTCGCTCCGCTACCGCTTCGCTCGGCACAGATTACCGTTCCAATCGTAGTCCACGTGGATCGTAAAGTATGGAAAAGTTCCCCAAAAGAAAAAAAAGTTAAAAAACCAATGTCGACCTTTTCATGTGTCGACCTTATATGTGTCGACCATCTTCATGCGTCGACCATGTGTCAATGTCGACCATGTCAATGTCAACCAATAGTGGTCGACCTAATGACTGTCGACCATAACATGGTCGACCATCTGAACGGATACCACGTGCCTATACTGCCTTGCACCACTGCTTAAAAAATATATATTGAGATCCTATTACTAACGCTTTTTCCATGCATACAGTGTGTCAATGTGGGGTTCCACTCTCACCATAATCGGCAGCATCTGGACAGACATAGATATTTAGAAACACGCAGACTATTCTCCAATTACAAGGGAAAATGAATTGAGGCTATAAGAAGAAGCATGCATTTTACATTTTGATATATATAGTATAAGGAAGGAATTAGATTTTTTTTTAAGTGAAGATATTTATATGTGTCTGGAGACATCCATTACATAGATGTAAAACAGAATCATGTGTAAATTATAAAGCTTCTCTAAGACCGTCTCTATTTCCTAATTTGAGCTCCTTTGGACTAATCAGAGTGACTCTGTACATGGTAGGAGCTAGGTGTGTGGTGGTACAGTGCTGGTATCTGACTATCTGTACAGTATACATTGCTATGTATAATTACAGATGTAATCTCTGTTACTTCCCTCTTGGGAATGAATGCATAGGCCAATGGAACTTGTAGCATCTACAGTAGAGTGAGCAACATGACATATCTTCGAGTGGCCCTTCATTGCGCACACTGCCCAAATCTATCTGAACAAAGAAAGGCAGAGCATTGTCCCACACTGAGATCAGTGCAGCAGTACGGATGGTTTCTCTAACCTAAGCAGTAAGTTAACCTTTGTCTCATACCTAAGTGATGAGACGGCATTGCTATCCAAACACGGACTAGCTAGTGTAGGTAGACAGCATGAGTGCACTGCGCTTATGCTGTGACATAGGAAAGACAGGCTATTATTAGTGCCTGTGCATTTTTCATACAGTGATGATTATACTAACAACAGAAAGTCAGATTAGCACTGGGACAATATTCACAATAATTTCCTGGAGCATCAATACTTATTAAGGTATTATACAATAAACTTCCTTATAGTAACTGTATATCCATCCATCCCTACACTTCTATCACTGATTTAGCCAGCTGCATAAATATAAAGTGACACATAAGAATAGGAACATTGGGGCAGGTGTATTAACCTGGAGAAGGCATAAGGAAGTGATAAACCAGTGAGATGTGCAAGGTGATAAATACACCAGCCAATCAGATCCTAACTGTTCATTTACATATTGGAGCTGATTGGCTGGTGCCTTTATCACCTTTCACATATCACTGGTTTATCACTTCCTTATGCCTTCTCCAGGTTAATACATCTGCCCCAATATTACATAACATTTCCTTTATTTTCATCCCTGCAGGACTACAGATATTTTGGACTCCATTTAGTTACCTGTGAAGGGGGCGGGCCAGCCACACTTACGCCTTTGATGAAGTTGCAGGTGTATATATATATATATATATATATATATATATATATATACTGTATACACACAGATACATTTATTATATACACATACTGAATTATCATATGAATGGGGTTCAGTTACCACATTGAAAACTATTTACAGTCACTTGCATAGACAAGCATAATACACGGTAGCATACACCGTATATTACGAGTGTAAACATTTCATTATAAAGCACAAGCAAGATTTTGAAAAGGTTTCCATTGCAGTTCTGCCATAATAACCTGTATTTTCTTCCCGTTATAAAAAGCTTTCCATTTCCACTTTGCAAATGTGCTATTGTGTACACGAGCCTAATGCTATGCAAAAAAAAGGAGAAAAAAAACAAGAAACTTGTGGTTTCTTTCTTTACGCATTGAATGGAATATTGAGTTAGTGCTGCTCCTTTTAAAACAGAGCCGATTGATTGCTGTAAACTGCAGACAAAAAGCAAGTCATTAAAGGAAAACAGTATTTAAGAATTTCAGGTTGGGAATCATCACTATGGAAACGCTGTGAACGGTGTCAGATAAGAATTATCACTTAACTATTGCATGGGGAATATCTAGGTTTTATGACATGTAGCCCTGGCCATCCACAAAGACTACAGTGCGCTCTCTGGGTCTTTAATACACACATATAATGATTTAAAGTCACAAGTGACTAAGGGGGACATGTATTAAGCAGTGATAAACGTGGACAAGTGAGCCAGTGGAGAAGTTGCACATGGCAACCAATCAACACTGACGTAACATTTATAATTTGCATACTATACAAGTATACAGAACAGCTGATTGGTTGCCATGGGCAACTTCTCCACTGGCTCACTTCACTTTTATCACTGCTTAGTACATGTTCCCCTATGGGGTCTATGTACTAAGCTTTATGGAGATAAAGTGGACAGAGAAAAAGTACCAGCCAACCAGCTTCTAACTGTCATTTTTCAAACACAACCTGTAGCATGGCAGTTAGTAGCTGATTGGCTGGTACTTTATCTCCATCCAAGGCTTTAGTAAATAGACCCCTAAGTCAACTCTGGATTGCAAAACTGGCCTAACGTAACCAACTGTACACCTTGTTTGTGCTGACAAGTTGAGTTGGAGTTGGGTTCCTGTCCTTCGTATAACATTAATAGGAGAGTTTAGGGTTGTATTTGTAAAATATATATAACGTGAGCCCAAATTTTTTAAACAATGTATGTATATCATCTTGGAACCCAAAAAAAACAATATCCAAACTGGACCAAAGTTATGACATGAACATGGGAAAAGCAACTGCTTCAGAATAAAGAGACATACTTGCAAACAGTTTCTAAAGTGTGACTGTCACAGGAATCATTAAGTCTTGTGATAAGAGCGCCAGCACGTTCACACCTACATGTGTGTTAGGTCTGTCAGCCCCTTGACAGCCACATTATCAGATCAGTGTTCTTGGTGGGAACAAGCCCTTAGGATAAGCAAAAGAACAAGTACACTGATTTCACTTGTCCCAGATTCTTTTCAAATGTATGGGATACAGATTACAAAGCAGCTTTTATTGGGAAATGATAATCACTGCCATTAATTTGCTATAATAAATCCGAGGTGACCAAAAGTATTATCCATTTTAAAACTCAGTTTTAATAAATAATATCCCCTACCAATGATACCAGTTTAGTGGTTTAGGGGTCTATTTACTAAGCCTTGGATGGAGATAAAGTACCAGCCAATCAGCTAACTATCATTTTACAGGCTGTGTTTGAAAAATTACTGTTAGGAGCTGGTTGGTTGGTACTTTGAGGGAGATTTACTAAGCAGTGATAAAAGTGGAGAAGTGAGCCAGTGGTGAAGTTGCCCATGGCAACCGATCTGCATTGACGTAACATTTATAATTTGCATACTATAAAAGTATACAGAGCAGCTGATTGGTTGCCATGGGCAACTTCTCCACTGGCTCACTTTTCACTCTTATCACTGCTTAGTACATCTCCCTTATCTCCATTCAAGGATCAATAAATAAACCCCTTATTAGTAAATAGACCCCTTAGTTTTTCCATTGCGACACTCACCGCTCACTGTATTTTGGTGCAACCTTTGCTACTGATGGCCTTTGGCAATTTGACACATGAAATATAAGGCTTCAATTCGACCTTGGTGTATGTTATGTGGGATATTTACTAATATGGTACAAATGACCAAACCTACAGCAAGTAACCTATAACAACCAACGCGCATTGATTGGTCCGGCACAGATTACACCAATGGATGCAAAGTTCTGATTGGATGCTGCTGCATACTTTTTTCCCAGGTTTGTAAAATCCTGCCTCAGTGTAAGTACAACATCCTGTTATAGTCTAACAACCCTATAACTAAACAATTAGTTCAAAGACTTGTCTTGCAAATGAACAGAATTCTGTTCTTGCGCACAGGATTGTTGGCTCGTCAACAAAAAATAATACAGTAATTCTAACTATAACCAAATAATGTGGCAAAAAATAGAATTTCCACTTAACAGTATGCCAACTAATTAAATCTGGTTGTAGAATAATTTAACCCATTTTCATATACAAATAGAGGTAGACCTACTATTGATTTGATGTTATGTTCTTTTGCCAATGCGAGCGAAGACTTGTAGCAGCTTGCAAGGTCCTCTTTGTGACGGTCACTTAATTGTCCTCTTGCAATAGGCCCCACCGTGTGAATAACATCTGGAAAACCAAAGTATTGCAACAGTTAGATTCGGAAAGTAGTAACTGCTGAGGCAGATTATTGCAGACCTAAAACTGAAGAGAGGTTAATATACAGTAGTGGAACATTATGCTCTTGTCTCATAATTTCTAATGGCTGAACGATAGCATAACCGCCAAAGCAAATGCAAAGGTCATAAGGTCACACATTGCTCATACCACTAACCCAGCCGGTGTAGAAAACCTTTCAGCAGATGGAAAAGGCTACTTGCAACTGGTCGAAAAATAAAAATGAACTTTTTTACTAAATATTCTGCACCAAGCTCTAATATTACTTTTGTAGATGAAATCACTTTTTATATGTATTTCAGGTACAAATATGATTCAACTGTATAAAAAACAAAATTATGACTACAGAATACAAACAATCACCTACTTCTATATGGGGCAGTGTTTGATCATTGGCAGAACGTTCATGTGTCCTAGTTATCTCATGACATTCTCAGATTTAACTAATGCCTAATTGGCACAGATTATTTCCAAAATTCTGACCCCATCAGTAACATACGATAAATTCAAACATACTGTAGTCTGCTTTCATGAGGCAACATGGGAACAGTTGTGTCAGACAAAGGCGGACATCAAAATGTAGAGAATTAATTACTAAAAAAAATGAAAAATGTAACTCTTCAAATATAAATAAATATTTTCTACCCAGTTGGTCCAAAAAAGGATTAAAATCACGTTTGTAGTACATTTATAGAATGTTGTCTATAGGCGGGTACACACTACCTGATGTTTAAATGCCGGTGGTGAATGACTATTTTGTTGAACGATATAACGTTCAATGATACAGTGCGTACACACTGAACGTTATCGTTCAACATTTAGTGATGTTACTGCTGGCATTTGCGAACATGCAGCTGAGCCCCACATTGACGGGTTGAGCTACATGTCAGCTCAATATTGCTGAACGATGTGCAGGTGCGTGCATCATTTATCATTCACCAATAATACCCGTATACACACTGTACAATTTCAGGCTAAAAATAAATGATAACGTCATAAATGTCGTTAGCATTTATTTTTTTAAACAGAAATCTCCTAGTGTGTACCCGCTTTAAGAGATTAAAAGACAACCATTTAAATTACCCTCTACTAAAACATCAGAATTTTCTCTGTTCTGTCATGGCTGGAAAATCATTAGTTACATTTGCTATTAGGGGGTAGGGGTGTGTAATCTTTTGCTATTAAGGGGGGGGGGACTATAAGTAATTATATATAATTTTCATTTTAATCCCAGTTCAAAAATATATATTTTTATTTTCGTTTTTTACTGTAACCAACATGCATTATGTAGAAGAGCCTAAATGCAGAATCTGAAATATTTCAGATGTTTGGATGATGCACAGGGATATAATTTGGCAGTGTATGTAAAATCTAAAGGTGCGAAATTGTTTAGACTATTTCTAGCTTGTTTGTAAGAAACACATTCAGCATCAAAAGGCTAAGCACTGCAGAACGAGATTACAGCTCTTCAAATACCTTAGACGCATTTTGTTGATAATTCCATCTCTACGCTTTTACATCACACATAAAGATGAAAAGAACAGCGTGCATTCACATCATACAAATACCTGGGTGACAGACAAATAACTGTGGGCTACTGCCATGTGTACCATGTGTGTAGCTCAAGGCATGTGTAGGCATAGCAACACCTAAAAACTTTAGTAGGACTAGGGAGTCAAGTGACAGAGATATACATTTGTCTAAGCTCTCATTGGCTGTCAAATCTCATAGAGAATACCCATCTGGAGCGCACGTCCTGCAAATTCAGAAGAAGGGAGAATCTCCCACTGGCCAACACATGCTTTTTGCTAGGCTTGTCATTGGCAGTCACTAGGATTAAAGTGCCCTATAACCAGCCCTGCTCATTATCTACTTGGTATCAAACACATTCTGTGTGACACTTTACAATAGATTCCATCTTAAAACTCTTAGGTTTCACTAGTAAACCCTATTATTGAGTGGTTGGACAGATTCTGTTTGTTGTAAATGAGAGCTAGGGTTCTCAGTCAACCACTGTTTCAGGTTCTACCCTTGCATTAGTGTAATAAAGAATTAAATGCATTCCAATACTTGATAACAGTACATGCTAAGTAATCTCATTTATAGAACTTAAAGTAGTGGGTTTTAAATGAGGCGTTTTCAGTCTGGTAGTTAGGAGTGGTGTTGAGGTCAACATTTAAAGAAGGCCTTTCATTTGCCAGTTAACTTATGTTGTTGAAATTCATTTCAATGCGTTTCGTGAGGACTACTTCACTTCGTCAGGAAAATGTTTTATTCCTGCAGAAGTGAGGGAGTGCTCAGGAAATGCGCTGAATTGGTCCGAGTTCCCAGCAATTAAGTACAGGTTGAGTATCCCATATCCAAATATTCCGAAATACTGAATTTTTTGAGTGAGAGTGAGATAGTGAAACCTTTGTTTTCTGATGGCTCAATATACACAAACTTTGTTTAATACACAAAGTTATTAAAAATATTGTATTAAATGACCTTCAGGCTGTGTGTATAAGGTGTATAAGAAACATAAGTGAATTGTGTGAATATACATACACTTTGTTTAATGCACAAAGTTATTAAAAATATTGGCTAAAATTACCTGTATAAGGTGTACATGAAACATAAATGCATTCTGTGCTTAGACTAAGGTCCCATCGCCATGATATCTCATTATGGTATGCAATTATTCCAAAATACGGAAAAATACGATATCCAAAATGTTTCTGGTCCCAAGCATTTTGGATAAGGGATACTCAACCTGTATTACTTTCATTCTGCCCATTGCAAGGTAGATGAAAGTTACAATGTTAAAACATTTCATTCGAATTAATTAGTTCAACTTCATTATAAAATACTGTACTTCATCTGATTACTTAATGTTTACCTAGAAGTTTCATCATAGGTTCTCTCTCTCATAATATTAGGCGAGTGTATCTGTGTCACATTCTTTACATACACAGTATACAGTATATATACACTATGTTGATTTTTCTATTTGTTTGATTTTTCTGTTTGTTTGAGCAGGAATCCATCTTTGGGTGTTGGTTATTACTATATTGTGACGATCTCTTAAGGGGGGTACACACGGAGAGATCCGTTCTTAAAATCGAAGCAATCTGACTAGATTGCTTAGAAGTTAAGCACGGATCTCGTGTTCTATGCCCCGCAGCAATAGCGATGCACAGCCCCGTGCGTCACTAACGCCGGTGCTAGATTGGTCTGCATGCAGGCACAACCTAGCACATCGCTCTTTTCACCCGCTGGGTGAAATGGGCGGCACCCCCATCACCCCCCCTCGCTCAGCACACATCGCACTGTGCTGAGCAGGGGGAGAGATGTGTGCTGAGCGGTCTGTGATAGATCGCTCAGCACACAGCTCTGCCAGTGTGTACTGGCCTTTAGTTCACTATTGGAAATATCACAGACCAATCAGCTTCTTGCTTTTATAGGTAAGTTGGGCATTGAATTCTACAATTGTTTCTAAATTACATTGTTTCATATGCAAAGAATATTTATTTGCTGTGACCTACAGTATAAAGCACAAAGTGGTCTCAACATAATCATTATTAAACATGACACAGCATTGCAAATTACTGAAAATCTTCACAACTAAATAATGTATGATGATCTATCTAGTCCAAAATCGGCTGTAAAAATAGCACAATGGCCTAGATTTATTAAAAGGCACAAAAATGGTAGATTAGTACAGCTAAACCATAGTACCAGGATAATGCACTCACTGCTGACTATGGAAAAACGGATATCACTGTCAATTTCTTTATCTATGCGAAAATAATAATGGTCTGTCCTAGACTATGTGTTATTGGCTATCATACAGGAAAACCAAGGTCTGCAGAAAATAAAATAAAAAAGTCTAAAAAAAAACTATACTGTAAGTACTGAACGGATTATACATGCAGGTAATTAATTCTATTGCATGACTTTATTATAGAAATTAAATATATATTTTTAATGATAAGCTGCCAATTAACATTTTCAACATATGACTAATGAAAGTAAAATACATCATTGCTCGATGTTATCCTGATATTTCATTGCAGTTCTGTTTAAAGGTAATATGAAATAGGCCCACTCCACTAATGACAGCTGAAACTGCTCCCATATCTGTAAGCAGGGAGCTCATCCGGCTAATTCTAATGACACTGCACTAGCAAGGCGGTAAAGGTGTCAATCAAATGCTATCTGTTCAGATAGTACAAACACCTCTCAGCCAACATGGCAACCTGCTGCAAGGGAATGATAGAGAATATGAGGGACATAATTAGTTAATTATAAAGACTACTGTTATATTGTGCACCTTATTAAGCACATTATTGCACAGCTTTTGGTATAAATTAATAGCAACAAATAGTTGTAGGAGTTCATCCAGAAAATTTTGCTCTGCAATTTTTTGTTTTATTATTATTAATCATTCCTAGTAGAGATGTGCGGTTTGGCTTTCCAGAAATCCGAAGCCACCCAGTTTTTGCGGGTGCGATCTGAACCAAAATCCGGTCCGGATCTCCCAAGTCGATCCGATCCCAACAGATTCTTTATCGATTTTTATCAGTTATTAATAATTTTTTTCTAGCTATATTTAACCTAACCATAAACTGAATCCGAACCAAAACACTTGAGGTTGGTTTGCCAAAACCAAAACACAATGATGAATGAACCAACACATGGGGTCACATATGGCCTGAAAAGCAGCGCACGCCACCATACAACAATGGTTATGCGGTCAGCATACCACTCGTCTGGATCCTGGCTGTCACAATACCGCCACCGGGATCCCGACAGGGGCACCATACCGCCGCCGGTATACCAGCGAGGTAGAGGTTTCCCCCTCTATGGGTGTCCATGACACCTATGAAGGGAGAATAGAGCGTAGATCGCCACTGAGCCCGCAGCGTGGTGAGTGCAGTGACCCCGCAAGGGGCTTCATTGCACTCGCCCCCCTGCCAGCATTCCACCGCTTGGGATGCCGATGTCGGTATACTGACCTTCGGCATCACGTGTGCTGGTATACCACACTGAACCCCAACAATGCTCTCAATATGCCCGCCCCTACCATGTTGCTAATTGGGAGGGAATACTGCTAGGAACTAGTACAGGATATAGTACTTGTTTAAAATATTTACATCAAAGTAATTCTGTGGACAACGCAATTTCTTGAATAAACTTGTTTCCAACTGTCACTTAAATTCAGGCTCTTAATTTTTAAACATTTGGTCAATATTATGACATTAACAAATAATAATAATAATAATAATAATAATAATAATGTTTGTATTCAATATGGTGCATAGAGCATTATACTGTATATATTAATGCAAAGAGCCAGTAGGAAATTGGACTCCACTGCTGGCAACTATGTACAAAGGAATTAATAACCTAAAGCACAATTACCACATGTCTGTATATTGAGGATGAGAATGTGGGGGATAAAATTAAATATATGAGCACATATAAATGGTTTATAGAGTACAATAAACATCACACTGAATATGCTAATAAAGCAGTAGCCCAAGTAGAATGTGTTTACTAAGTTCCCTTCACGCTTTCATAACCCCAATGTTTTCACTTAATAATAATTCTGGTTGCTGTCAGTCATTACTCACAAACCACAACGTATATATATATTTATGTTTAATGACAGTCATCAGGCTATTTGAAATTGAATTAGAAAAGAATATGATACAGAGGGGGGAAAAAACCCACAAACCACTTGAAAGTTAATTTGGATTCTTATGGGCTGATTTACACAGCGGCACTTCTACATTATCTTCAGATCTTAATATGTTAGAGGTCAAGTGACAGAAAATGAGAATTACCAGAATGCTTTATAGCATACACTCTTTTCTGCTCAGGACTTTCATTTACCTAAATGTACTTATTGAAAGAGCCTAATGATGGCTTTAACTTACTGTATAAATGTGATCAGTGATTTATATTAATCCTGAGGACTAAATTGTTGTACAATTGTGCGTGTACACAGTCACCAGAGCTCTTACTGAGTAAGGGTCAATTCACAGTCATTAGTGTAAGTGTAAAAGCATTGCATGTCTTTACCCCCCTGATGCTGCGTCTTAGGTTTCAATGATGAAAGCATAAGATCCAGAAATGTTTTCATTTAAAAAATCTGGACTCTAAGAGGTTCTAGATGAGCCTTAGGTAATCACTGGCTCTCCAGCATTTATGGATCTCCATGTAAATGAGCCTACATACTGTCTTAGATCATCCACAAGTTTAGGATCTGCACTTTGAAACTGCTATGACATGCAAGGAACCACACTTGGGCCCCCATTTATCAGACCTTGGAGAGTGATAAATTGCATGGTGTTAAAGTACCAACCAATCAGCTCCATGCTCCATGTCACAGGCTGTGATTGAAAAATGACACGTAGGAGCTGGTTGGCTGGTACTTTATCACCGTGAAATTTATCATTCTCCAAGGCTTGATAAATCTGGAACTTGGTGGCATATTGACCACATTACGCATCTCAGACCAAATCTGCAATGTGATAATTGAATAAACTTACCTCAAGTTACACTTGCCGATTGAACTCCGATTACACTTACCTGCAGCCAGGACCGGTGATCCGGGAAGGCAATCAGTCATCTGGTCTTGCAATCCGCTGTGGCCCCCGGTGCTGTAAAGTGAGAGGCCGCTTCTCAGCGTTACTTTACTGCACTGGAAGTCACTGTAAGAGCACAGCGATCCGATGACCGGCTGCCCTCACCGATCACTGGTTCCTGGGTGCATGTAAGTATTATTTTTTTTCTAATTTTTATACATAGTGATCAGGCTGTGTGTCTATCACTTGCAGAAACTGTGTTCATTACGTAAAAAGCCCACGGCCGACAA
Source organism: Pseudophryne corroboree (assembly GCF_028390025.1). Lineage (NCBI taxonomy): Eukaryota > Metazoa > Chordata > Amphibia > Anura > Myobatrachidae > Pseudophryne > Pseudophryne corroboree. The sequence continues at coordinate 825,756,454 of NC_086447.1, forward strand.
GTGGAGGGAACTAGGGTGTATCTGGATCATGCCTAAAGGCGGGGGTGACCACCCAGGCAGTGGGGCCCATCTGACATTTGCCCTGTACCAAGGTACCCCGTTCTATATATGAGCAAAAGTGGGTCAAAAAGTGATTAAGTTCTGATAATTCTATTTATGATATTGTTTGTTGTTAATATGCTCCTTTCATCAAATTATGATGGGTTATTGGAAGCAGATTTTTTTATTCAAAAATCAGCATAATTGGAAAATAAAAACCTCACAACCAGAGGTGTAACTAGGGTTTTCGGAGCCCAGGGCAAGATGAAGAGTGGCGCCCCCCCCGCCCCCCCCCCCCCACACACACACACACAAACACCAAAAGAAGTATGTGCGCGCGTCAAAGGCACGCGTGGCGAAAAAATGGGCATGGCCACACACCAGAAGAGGTGTGGCCACTGAAAATGCCCCACAGTGCCAGTTACATGCCCCACAGTGCCAGTTACATTGCCCCACAGTGCCAGATACATGCCCCACAGTGCCAGTTACAATGCCCCACAGTGCCAATTACATTGCCCCACAGTGCCAATTACATTACCCCACAGTGCCAGTTACATTGCCCCACAGTGCCAGTTACAATGCCCCACAGTGCCAGATACATGCCCCACAGTGCAAGTTACATTCCCCACAGTGCTAGTTACATTGTCCCACAGTGCCAGTTACAATACCCCAGTGCCAGTTACATGCCCCACAGTGCCAGATACATGCCCCACAGTGCCAGATAAATGCCCCCCCTGCTCGCTCACTTCTTCTTCCCGTTCCCTCTGTGCTATGTGAGGGGAGGAGAGCGCAGTGCAGCGCCTCTCCTGCCCCTCAACGCTCCAGGTCTCCGGCGGCGGCTATGTGGCGCCGGTTCGCTAGCCAATCATAGCTCGCGGACCAGCAGCCAATCAGGAGCCGGTCCGCAAGCTCTGATTGGCTAATGCCGCCAGAGATCAGACACACGCAGCGCTGCTGGTGCTGGCAGCGGTGGTGAGGACATTGAGGGGAGGGAGAGACGTTGCGCTCTCCTCCCCTCACATTGCGGCGTGACGGGGGCGAGTGGGGCATGATGCCCTGGCCGCCGGGGGCACCCCCTCTGCTGGGCCTGTCAAGGCACCCAGGGCACGTGCCCCACTCGCCCTACCCTAGTTACGCCTCTGCTCACAACACATTTGCACCCTACCCCCATTATATTAATCAGCAAGTGAACACTGAGTTCTTGAAGCTGATGTGTTAGAAGCAAGAAAAATGGGAAAACCTAAGGATCTGAGCGAATTTGACAAGGGCGAAATTGTAATGGCTAGATGACTGGGTCAGAGCATCTCCAAAACTGGGTCTTGTGGGGTGTTCCTGGTTTGCATTGGTTAGCAGTGGCAGTTACTCTCCAAAGGCTGCAGTGCAGACCAGGTATAGCAGAGGGGAACGTACTGTACATAGTCCTAATTGCACCTTTCATGTAGTTTTTAATACCTGCAGGTGTCTGCCTGTCCCAGGGGGTGATCGCTGTGTATCACGGCTACTGCACCCAGGACACAACAGTCAGTGGGTGTTATTCAAATGATATATCACGCCCAATCTCCTTTCTAAAGTGATCCCCTATATTGCACATATCGCACCCACAGTAATTAGGTGTAGCTGCATAAAGGGTTGGGCGCCTCGCTACCCCAGGGGTAGTGAGCTGAAGTTATGATACCACGGCCATCAGCAGAAACAGAACAGGTGTGGAAAGGGGTGAAAATAATTGAATACCGCCCAGTGTCTCCTTCCTGTGCCTACCCGCCCCCCAGACTCCCATTGGCTATTCTGGGGGTCGGACAAATACTGGAAGGAGACGCTGAATGCTGTGTCCCAGGTGCCGCAACTGTAATACACAGGAACAAGCAAGGACAGGCAGATACCCACAGGTATTAAAAACTAAATTAAAGGTGCATTTAGGGTTATGTACTTACAGTATATAGAATGTTAAAGCTTAACTGAGTCCTTTTATGTTTCTGGGACTAATACGCTACCTGTATCCCTTGTCAGGATAAATCCGTACTCCTTGTTATTTACTAACAACTTGTGGCTGTGTGATATTGGAGGGAATGGATTCTAAGTAAAATGACTTTCACATATATAGGAAAAGTAGATTGACACTGGAAAAAGATCCTGTTTATTATGAAAGTGTCTTTCCAACAGGTATTATCCAGATTACAATCTGACGGGATTAAGATCAATTCTGCGATATATTCCTGTGTAAAATGGCTCTAATTTTGAACATTCTGAATGAAAGTGTATATTACTGTATACTGTATATGTGACTACAGAATAGGAATACTGTTTACTAATTGCAATATTACTTTTGCTGGAACAAACAGTGCATTATTATATTGCCACTTTAGATTTTTTTATTACATTTATTTTTTCATGCTAAAATCAGTTCATAACTGAGATTTAATACACTGTACTCGGACTCATGCAGATCCTTATTCTGTTTTTTGTTTCTCAAAAAAACAGGCAATTCCTTTTAATGGAAGCAGCTGTTCCTAGGTGTTGGTAGTATCTACTAATCAAGACGTTGACGGTTGACCAATTTAATTTTATGTGCTTGGTTTCCTTTGGTTTTGACTAGAATATAGATCCCTTCCTCCAATATATCACATACTGTATTTGATAAAAATCCTATTTACAGACACTGTCTATAAGAGACATATGGAACGCTAGTTAACTACCAGCTGAGACTTTAGATTGATATGCTGCCTGGCCCTTACATGAAGATGAAGTAATAAATAAGAAATGAACTCAGCATTTGTAGAAGATATGATTACAACTTTATCAGGATCAGGAAAAGTTCACAATCCATGGTACATGAAGTCTAAGGGCGACATTTACTAAGCAGTGATAAGAGCAGAGAAGTGAGCCAGTGGAGAAGTTGCCCCATCAACCAATCAGCACTGAAGTAACATCTATAATTTGCACACTATAAAATTATACAGAGCTGCTGATTGGTTGATGGGGCAACTTCTCCACTGGCTCATTTCTCCGCTCTTATCACTGCTTAGTAAATGTCCCCCTATGGCTATAAAGTAGGGACTAAAGTGACAGGGTGGAAAGTATGTAAGCGCTACTAATTACACTCCAATCTGTGTACAAATGTATAAGTTTCCTTCACAGTACATTGGTTATTTCAGGTTTCTCCCCTCACAACATGAGCTAATTGCAAAATTCATCAACATTTGCAGATTTTGGCAAAATTCTGCATTGTAGGCCTAAATCAGACCTGATTGCAACAGCAAAATTGTTCTCTAATGGGCAAAGCCATGTGCATTGCAGGGGGGAAGAGGGGGAGGGGCAGATATAACATGTGCAGAGAGAGTTAGATTTAGGTGGGGTGTGTTAAAACTGAACTATAAATTGCAGTGTAAAACTAAAGCAGCCAGTATTTACCATGCACAGAAACAATATAACCCACCTAAATCTGACTCTCTCCGCACATGTTATATCTGTCCCCCCTCCCCCTGCAGTGCACATGGTTTTGCCCATTAGAGAACAATTTTGCTGCTGCGATCAAGTCTGAATTAGGCCCTTTAATCGCTGTGAAAAACCTTGCAAGAGTTAATGTACTGCTTCAATAGGCCAGTCTCTGTACATGTGTGCATGTTAGAGTTAGCTTGGGCTTTCATTTCAAGACTAAGGGCCTAATTCAGACCTGATCACTTGCTAGTTATTTTTTGCAGCGCTGCGATCAGATAGTCTCCGCCTATAGGGGAGTGTATTTTTGCTTTGCAAGTGTGCGATCGCATGTGCAGCCGAGCACTGCAAAAATGTTTTGTGCAGTTTCTGAGTTGCCCAGAACTTAACTCAGCCGCTGCGATCACTTCAGCCTGTCAGGTCCCGGAACTGACGTCAGACACCCGCCCTGCAAACGCTTGGACACACCTGCGTTTTTCCAAACACTCCCAGAAAACGGTCAGTTGCCACCCACAAACGCCCTCTTCATGTCAATCTCCTTGCGATCGGCTGTGTGAATGGATTCTTCATTAAATCCATCGCACAGCAACGATTCGCTTTGCACCCGTACGATGGGCCTGCACATTGTGGTGCATACGCATGCGCAGTTCTGACCTGATCGAAGTGCAGCGAAAAAATCTAGTGTGTGATCAGGTCTGAATGACCCCCTAAATCTTTGCTGGCAGCAATGTTGGACTGGAGCATGGAGGGCTAACCGGGGGAATGTAGTGATAGAGTCCCATGCTTTGGACTGCAGCCATCCACCACAGAGGCTTGGCTAACTATTAGAAATGGTTTGATTTGGGCCCCTTTATAAATAAATATAGTTAACACCAGGGCCGTAACTAGACTTTTTGGTGCCCTGAGCCAGAGAGAGAATTGGCACCCCCCTCCCCATCCCCCTGATTTTTCCAATCGGGACATAAGGCACATGCCTAATGCCTATATATGATTGATAGATAGATAGATAGATAGATAGATAGATAGATAGATAGATAGATAGATAGATAGATAGATAGATAGATAGATAGATAGATAGATAGATACAGAGCCGGCCATAGGCATAGGCAAACTAGGCAATTGCCTAGGGCATTTGATAAGCCTAGGGGCATCAGAACCTTCTGCTGATTAAAATGATATGCGGCATGCCTATATTCTGTGTGTAGCATTTCATATACAGATACAGCCACAGTCTCACACAGTATATAGTCATGCTGCATATCATTTTAATCAGCAAAAGCTGCTTGCGCATCCTAGCCACATAGCAATGCAAATAAGATGCATTTTCATAATAAAAAAGGTGCCCGACGTTAGCATTGAGGCAAAATTTATGAGGACACATCTGTATCCAAGCATAGGCAGAGGTCACAGTGTTACTGGCAGTGTGAGTGCTATGTGCATGTGAGTGGGTTGGTTATGCAGTAGTGTTCGGAATATGTGTAAGGAGCATTATGTGTGTCATGTAAAAATGCATTAATAATGTGCAACATGTGTAGGGGGCACTATGTGTGTCATTATGTGTATAAGGGCATTAATAATGTGTGGCATATGTGTAACAGGGTACTACTGTATGTGTGTCATTATGTGTATAGGGGCACTAATAATGTGCAGCAAATGTGTAAGGGGCACTATGTGTGTCATTATGTATATAAGGGCATTAATAATGTACGGCATATGTGTAAGGGACATTATGTGTAAAAGGGCATTAATAAAGGTTGTCATAATGTGTAAGGCGCATTATGTTTATAAGGACATTAATAATGTGTCTCATATGTGTAAGGCACATTACTGTGTGGAATTATGTGTATAAATGCATTACTAATGTGTGGCATTATGTGTATAAGGTGCTCTACTATGTGGCGTTGCGTTATAGAAAGGACACTACTTTGTCGTCTAATATGAATAAAGAGCAATAGGGTGTGGTGTAATGTGAATAAGGAGCAATTCAGTGTGATGTAATGTGAATAAGGGTCTCTACTGTGAGGAGTAACGTTTAAGGTAAAGTGATACTACTGTGGGATGTAATATGAATTATGGACACTATCGCATGATCAAATGTGAATAATGTTGCACTACTGTGTGGCGTAATTGGAATTGGGGGTACTATTGTGTAGCCATGCCTCTTGCCAGCAAAAATACACCCCTTTTTGGGCTGTGCGCCAAATGTACGAACTGTTCCTATTTAAAATATAGGGGGTACAAATACCAAAATGAGGACTGCTATGGGTGAGGGGTGATGGTGCTGGGAAAGGGGTGCAAGGTCAGAGGCGGAACCAGCGGTGGAGCTAGGGGGCACCAGCCAAAATCTTGCCTAGGGCATCATATTGGTTAGGGCCGGCTCTGGATAGATAGATAGATAGATAGATAGATAGATACAGTGTAAAATAAACAAGGCGGCACTCTGAGACTTGAAAAACCATAAAAGGTGTATTGAAATGGATTGATGTTTCGGGGACGTGCTCCTCGAAACGTCAATCCATTTCAATACACCTTTTGTGGTTTTTCAAGTCTCAGAGTGCCGCCTTGTTTATGTTATACTGTTTGGACACAATTCCTCTTTATACCACATTCATGCACTTCACCTGAGAGCTCGCTGTTATTCAGTTGCAATAGCTTTTATTAAATAACACATTTCAATATACTGCCATACCCAGGATTCAAACCTATAGCCTGTTGAATTCTAATCAAACACCCTACTCATTGATCTATTTGATCCTGCATAAAAACTATGAACACTATATGAAGCTACTGGTACTTTGTAAAAAATAATCAGCATTGTAATTGAGCAGATCTATGTAGTGTGCAGCCACACATCTCAATCTCTTGCAGGAACACACTACATAGATCTGCAATGATGATCGTTTTTTCACAAAGTACAAGGTAAGCTTCAGATAGTTAGAATTCTCTAGCTTAGAATTATCTACCTTTCTATGCAAGGGCAGATAGCTCAATGAATATATTGTCTGACTGCAATGCCAAAGGCAATGGGTTTGAATCCCGGGTATGTCAGCATCTTGAAATTTAATAAATTACAGTGTGACTGAATCACAAAGAAATCTCAAGTTGAGTTCATGAATGTTGTATAGGTATTAGCGACAGAAGGGGTCAGGGTAGGAGACAGCGGTGGTCAGGAGATGCTGGGCTTCAAAAAGGGGGGAAGCTGCAAGTGAAAGTAATTAAACCAGATAATTGGCAAGTGCCACCTACCCTGCAGCGCGGTGCGGCTACAGTGTGTGCGGTGCCCCCTCCACACACACCTAGTTACAGCCCTGGTAAACACTGCTATTGCATGCATGATAAAGTAGCAGATACACCATAGTCCTGTGCAGTATAATGTAACTTGTTCATAATGTATAATTCAAGTGCACAGCCTAAAACCTGACCCCTAGAGGAGAGGGTGAGCCCTGAGGCAGTGGGGCCTACCAGGGTTTTCTCTGCACTCCTATGAGCCAGTCCGAACCTGGCTGGCAGTATTAGCTTACTTGAACATAAGTAAAACTCACGAAGAGCAGCCAAGTATAGATTAATTTCTAGCAAAGAAAAACATTACATATTGCAGCGATATGGTGTTATTGAGAACGTGTTTATTAATAAATGTGTTTATTAATAAATATATATCCCTTTATTTTAAGTAGAAAAAAATGTGTCCCTTTCCAATAGTTCTAATTGAGGAATCAATTTCTTACTGGCATAGAAAAGTCAGCACTACACTAACAATACGCTACAGTAAAAAAAACTTGTTGCAAAAACTTTGACTCATGGAAACAAATTAACAAAAAAAGAAATAAATGCATTGTCATCACACAAGTGTCATTAAATTCCTAACTTTAAACTGAGCTGTGCTAATTAATATAAACCTAGAAACCCCATGCTGAGTCTTGTTTTATTAGCTGCAAACAGTGTACATACTAATTATGCAAATCTAATTAAGGCTTTCTCAATACAACAAAGGTGAAAGTAGAGAAAACACTTTGTAGCTATAAATCCTATATAAACCTATTTGAAAATGTGGAAAATAATGGATTGTCAAAAAATAATTAGTAGAAAATAGTATTAAAGGGATAATTTAATAATTAAAAAAAAAAATAGCCAGGCAAAAACGCTAACAATTTTAAATATTAAGTATGGTATAATTAATTTTGGATATTTTTTTTAAATAAAAAGATTCAATACATAAGTGAGATTATTTAAATGATATTATGAGGTAGAGAGATGCACTTTTAGGTAGAGATGTGCACCGGAAATTTTTCGGGTTTTGTGTTTTGGTTTTGGGTTCGGTTCCGTGGCCGTGTTTTGGGTTCGAACGCGTTTTGGCAAAACCTCACCGAATTTTTTTGTCGGATTCGGGTGTGTTTTGGATTCGGGTGTTTTTTTCAAAAAACCCTAAAAAACAGCTTAAATCATAGAATTTGGGGGTCATTTTGATCCCAAAGTATTATTAACCTCAATAACCATAATTTCCACTCATTTTCAGTCTATTCTGAACACCTCACACCTCACAATATTATTTTTAGTCCTAAAATATGCACCAAGGTCGCTGGATGACTAAGCTCAGCGACCCAAGTGGCCGACACAAACACCTGGCCCATCTAGGAGTGGCACTGCAGTGTCACGCAGGATGGCCCTTCCAAAAAACACTCCCCAAACAGCACATGACGCAAAGAAAAAAAGAGGCGCAATGAGGTAGCTGTGTGACTAAGCTCAGCGACCCAAGTGGCCGACACAAACACCTGGCCCATCTAGGAGTGGCACTGCAGTGTCACGCAGGATGGCCCTTCCAAAAAACACTCCCCAAACAGCACATGACGCAAAGAAAAAAAGAGGCACAATGAGGTAGCTGTGTGAGTAAGCTAAGCGACCCTAGTGGCCGACACAAACACCTGGCCCATCTAGGAGTGGCACTGCAGTGTCACGCAGGATGGCCCTTCCAAAAAACACTCCCCAAACAGCACATGACGCAAAGAAAAATGAAAGAAAAAAGAGGTGCAAGATGGAATTGTCCTTGGGCCCTCCCACCCACCCTTATCTTGTATAAACAGGACATGCACACTTTAACCAACCCATCATTTCAGTGACAGGGTCTGCCACACGACTGTGACTGAAATGACGGGTTGGTTTGGACCCCCACCAAAAAAGAAGCAATTAATCTCTCCTTGCACAAACTGGCTCTACAGAGGCAAGATGTCCACCTCATCATCATCCTCCGATTCATCACCGTGTACATCCCCCTCCTCACAGATTATCAATTCGTCCCCACTGGAATCCACCATCACAGCTCCCTGTGTACTTTGTGGAGGCAATTGCTGCTGGTGAATGTCTCCATGGAGGAATTGATTATAATTCATTTTAATGAACATCATCTTCTCCACATTTTCTGGAAGTAACCTCGTACGCCGATTGCTGACAAGGTGAGCGGCGGCACTAAACACTCTTTCGGAGTACACACTTGTGGGAGGGCAACTTAGGTAGAATAAAGCCAGTTTGTGCAAGGGCCTCCAAATTGCCTCTTTTTCCTGCCAGTATACGTACGGACTGTCTGACGTGCCTACTTGGATGCGGTCACTCATATAATCCTCCACCATTCTTTCAATGGTGAGAGAATCATATGCAGTGACAGTAGACGACATGTCCGTAATCGTTGGCAGGTCCTTCAGTCCGGACCAGATGTCAGCATCAGCAGTCGCTCCAGACTGCCCTGCATCACCGCCAGTGGGTGGGCTCGGAATTCTGAGCCTTTTCCTCGCACCCCCAGTTGCGGGAGAATGTGAAGGAGGAGATGTTGACAGGTCGCGTTCCGCTTGACTTGACAATTTTCTCACCAGCAGTTCTTTGAACCCCTGCAGACTTGTGTCTGCCGGAAAGAGAGATACAACGTAGGTTTTAAATCTAGGATCGAGCACGGTGGCCAAAATGTAGTGCTCTGATTTCAACAGATTGACCACCCGTGAATCCTTGTTAAGCGAATTAAGGGCTCCATCCACAAGTCCCACATGCCTAGCGGAATCGCTCAGTGTTAGCTCCTCCTTCAATGTCTCCAGCTTCTTCTGCAAAAGCCTGATGAGGGGAATGACCTGACTCAGGCTGGCAGTGTCTGAACTGACTTCACGTGTGGCAAGTTCAAAAGGTTGCAGAACCTTGCACAACGTTGAAATCATTCTCCACTGCGCTTGAGACAGGTGCATTCCACCTCCTATATCGTGGTCAGTTGTATAGGCTTGAATGGCCTTTTGCTGCTCCTCCAACCTCTGAAGCATATAGAGGGTTGAATTCCACCTCGTTACCACTTCTTGCTTCAGATGATGGCAGGGCAGGTTCAGGCGTTTTTGGTGTTGCTCCAGTCTTCTGTACGTGGTGCCTGTACGCCGAAAGTGTCCCGCAATTCTTCTGGCCACCGACAGCATCTCTTGCACGCCCCTGTCGTTTTTTAAATAATTCTGCACCACCAAATTCAAGGTATGTGCAAAACATGGGACGTGCTGGAATTTGCCCAGATTTAATGCACACACAATATTGCTGGCGTTGTCCGATGCCACAAATCCACAGGAGAGTCCAATTGGGGTAAGCCATTCTGCGATGATCTTCCTCAGTTGCCGTAAGAGGTTTTCAGCTGTGTGCGTATTCTGGAAAGCGGTGATACAAAGCGTAGCCTGCCTAGGAAAGAGTTGGCGTTTGCGAGATGCTGCTACTGGTGCCGCCGCTGCTGTTCTTGCGGCGGGAGTCAATACATCTACCCAGTGGGCTGTCACAGTCATATAGTCCTGAGTCTGCCCTGCTCCACTTGTCCACATGTTCGTGGTTAAGTGGACATTGGGTACAACTGCATTTTTTAGGACACTGGTGAGTCTTTTTCTGAGGTCTGTGTACATTTTCGGTATCGCCTGCCTAGAGAAATGGAACCTAGATGGTATTTGGTACCGGGGACACAGTACCTCAAACAAGTCTATAGTTGGCTCTGCAGTAATGATGGATACCGGAACCACGTTTCTCACCGCCCAGGATGCCAAGGCCTCAGTTATCCGCTTTGCAGCAGGATGACTGCTGTGATATTTCATCTTCCTCGCAAAGGACTGTTGGACAGTCAATTGCTTGGTGGAAGTAGTAAAAGTGGTCTTACGACTTCCCCTCTGGGATGACCATCGACTCCCAGCAGCAACAACAGCAGCGCCAGCAGCAGTAGGCGTTACACTCAAGGATGCATCGGAGGAATCCCAGGCAGGAGAGGACTCGTCAGAATTGCCAGTGACATGTTCTGCAGGACTATTGGCATTCCTGGGGAAGGAGGAAATTGACACTGAGGGAGTTGGTGGGGTGGTTTGCGTGAGCTTGGTTACAAGAGGAAGGGATTTACTGGTCAGTGGACTGCTTCCGCTGTCGCCCAAAGTTTTTGAACTTGTCACTGACTTATGATGAATGCGCTGCAGGTGACGTATAAGGGAGGATGTTCCGAGGTGGTTAACGTCCTTACCCCTACTTATTACAGCTTGACAAAGGCAACACACGGCTTGATACATGTTGTCCGCATTTCTGTTGAAATACTTCCACACCGAAGAGCTGATTTTTTTGGTATTTTCACCAGGCATGTCAATGGCCATATTCCTCCCACGGACAACAGGTGTCTCCCCGGGTGCCTGACTTAAACAAACCACCTCACCATCAGAATCCTCCTTGTCAATTTCCTCCCCAGCGCCAGCAACACCCATATCCTCCTCATCCTGGTGTACTTGAACACTGACATCTTCAATCTGACTATCAGGAACTGGACTGCGGGTGCTCCTTCCAGCACTTGCAGGGGGCGTGCAAATGGTGGAAGGCGCATGCTCTTCACGTCCAGTGTTGGGAAGGTCAGGCATCGCAACCGACACAATTGGACTCTCCTTGTGGATTTGTGATTTCGAAGAACGCACAGTTCTTTGCTGTGCTTTTGCCAGCTTAAGTCTTTTCATTTTTCTAGCGAGAGGCTGAGTGCTTCCATCCTCATGTGAAGCTGAACCACTAGCCATGAACATAGGCCAGGACCTCAGCCGTTCCTTGCCACTCCATGTGGTAAATGGCATATTGGCAAGTTTACGCTTCTCCTCCGACGATTTTATTTTAGATTTTTGAGTCCTTTTTTTACTGATATTTTGTGTTTTGGATTTTACATGCTCTGTACTATGACATTGGGCATCGGCCTTGGCAGACGACGTTGATGGAATTTCATCGTCTCGGCCATGACTAGTGGCAGCAGCTTCAGCACGAGGTGGAAGTGGATCTTGATCTTTCCCTATTTTTGGAACCTCAACATTTTTGTTCTCCATATTTTAATAGGCACAACTAAAAGGCACCTCAGGTAAACAATGGAGATGGATGGATACTAGTATACTTATGGATGACGAGTGACTGACGACACAGAGGTAGCTACAGCCGTGGACTACCGTACTGCGTCTGCTAGTATAGAGATGATAATGATATAAAAAATATATATATATCACTACTGCAGGTATATATAATATAATGACGGACCTGCTGGACACTGTCAGCAGACTCCTAAACTACTAGTATGAAGAAGATAGAAAAAAAAAAACCACCACAGGTAGGTATACAATTATGGACGAGCACTGACGACACAAAGGTAGCTACAGCCGTGGACTACCGTACTGCGTCTGCTAGTATAGAGATAATGATATAAAAAATATATATATATCACTACTGCAGGTATATATAATATAATGACGGACCTGCTGGACACTGTCAGCAGACTCCTAAACTACTAGTATGAAGAAGATAGAAAAAAAAAAACCACCACAGGTAGGTATACAATTATGGACGAGCACTGACGACACAGAGGTAGCTACAGCCGTGGACTACCGTACTGCGTCTGCTAGTATAGAGATGATAATGATATAAAATATATATATATATCACTACTGCAGGTATATATAATATAATGACGGACCTGCTGGACACTGTCAGCAGACTCCTAAACTACTAGTATGAAGAAGATAGAAAAAAAAACCCCACCACAGGTAGGTATACAATTATGGACGAGCACTGACGACACAGAGGTAGCTACAGCCGTGGACTACCGTACTGCGTCTGCTAGTATAGAGATGATAATGATATAAAAAATATATATATATCACTACTGCAGGTATATATAATATAATGACGGACCTGCTGGACACTGACAGCAGACTCCTAAACTACTAGTATGAAGAAGATAGAAAAAAAAAACCACCACAGGTAGGTATACAATTATGGACGAGCACTGACGACACAGAGGTAGCTACAGCCGTGGACTACCGTACTGCGTCTGCTAGTATAGAGATGATAATGATATAAAATATATATATATATATCACTACTGCAGGTATATATAATATAATGACGGACCTGCTGGACACTGTCAGCAGACTCCTAAACTACTAGTATGAAGAAGATAGAAAAAAAAACCCCACCACAGGTAGGTATACAATTATGGACGAGCACTGACGACACAGAGGTAGCTACAGCCGTGGACTACCGTACTGCGTCTGCTAGTATAGAGATGATAATGATATAAAAAATATATATATATCACTACTGCAGGTATATATAATATAATGACGGACCTGCTGGACACTGTCAGCAGACTCCTAAACTACTAGTATGAAGAAGATAGAAAAAAAAAACCCACCACAGGTAGGTATACAATTATGGACGAGCACTGACGACACAGAGGTAGCTACAGCCGTGGACTACCGTACTGCGTCTGCTAGTATAGAGATGATAATGATATAAAAAATATATATATATCACTACTGCAGGTATATATAATATAATGACGGACCTGCTGGACACTGTCAGCAGACTCCTAAACTACTAGTATGAAGAAGATAGAAAAAAAAACCCCACCACAGGTAGGTATACAATTATGGACGAGCACTGACGACACAGAGGTAGCTACAGCCGTGGACTACCGTACTGCGTCTGCTAGTATAGAGATGATAATGATATAAAAAATATATATATATCACTACTGCAGGTATATATAATATAATGACGGACCTGCTGGACACTGTCAGCAGACTCCTAAACTACTAGTATGAAGAAGATAGAAAAAAAAACCCCACCACAGGTAGGTATACAATTATGGACGAGCACTGACGACACAGAGGTAGCAACAGCCGTGGACTACCGTACTGCGTCTGCTAATATAGAGATGATAAAGATGATAGAGATGAACAAAAAATATATAACACTACTGCAGGTAAATATTTATATAATATAATGAATGACGGACCTGCTGGACACTGTCAGCAGAATGCGTTTATAGAATAAATAAAAAAACACCACAGGAGTGTTTAACTTTTTCAGGCAGACAATATACTGGTGGTCACTGGTCAGTCACACTGGCAGCAAAAGTGTGCACTGTACTCCTGCTATAACTGCACCCCAGTCTCCCCCACAATTCAGCTGTGTGAGCAGTGAGCACTCAGCACAGTCAGATATACATAGATGATATTATCATGCAGCACACTGAGGCTGAGCACAGATATGGTATGTGACTGTGTATCGTTTTTTTTCAGGCAGAGAACGGATTATATTAAATAATAAATAAAACTGGTGGTGGTCACTAGTAACTATCAGCAAAACTCTGCACTCTGAGTACTCCTAATGCTCCCGAAAATTACTAAGTTAGTAGTAAATCAACTCAAGTGTCTCTATCTATTCTAACGGAGAGGACGCCAGCCACGTCCTCTCCCTATCAATCTCAATGCACGTGTGAAAATGGCGGCGACGCGCGGCTCCTTATATAGAATCCGAGTCTCGCGATAGAATACGAGCCTCGCGAGAATCCGACAGCGGGATGATGACGTTCGGGCGCGCTCGGGTTAACCGAGCAAGGCGGGAAGATCCGAGTCTGCCTCGGACCCGTGTAAAAAGGCTGAAGTTCGGGGGGGTTCGGATTCCGAGGAACCGAACCCGCTCATCTCTACTTTTAGGGATGTTCCTAGTAAACAGGCTTCATTATTGCACCAGCTCTGATCTGATGGACATCAGTGGCCGGATGTAATGGACTCCGAGATCGCTGGGGGACCGGACGATCTTGGACGTTTTGTTAAAGGGGCAATCACTTTTAAGGAATAGTTTTGCTTTGTAAGTGTTTGAACCTTTACAAAAATGTCCAAGATTGTCCGGCATCCCGCACCTCCGACAACCTCGGACTCCACTACATCCCGCCACAGGTCTCATCCCATACTATTAGTAGAATTCAATTTACCCTTTGATTTGCAGATTAGCAGAGAAGAGCATTTCATGGCGCCTTCTGCAAACGTTAAAGAAGGTATGAAACACATAAAAGTTCCACATCTAATACGCATCTGAGGTATGCGTTCAGAACAGCCACATGGATGGGAGGTCAGCAATGACACAATGTTGATATCACATACTGAATGTCAACAGACACAATTTTTGATTAATTTAAAGATAGGGGCATGGGTGTATTAAGAGAGGAGAGGGCCCGTGTACAGGCTCCTAGAGGATCCCCTCCTCTCTGTCAGCGGCCACAGTGCGGTAGACTCTGTGAAACTGGCAACCAAGCCTTATTCCTTGAGACATATCTACAGAGCATTAACGAATCCCTAAGAAAATGGCTGCCCCACAATTTCCATCCATACAGTGTGAATGGGAAATGGGTTGCATCCACCTGGCAACCCGTTCACACCGCACAGCGCCAGGGTTGAAACAGCGTTCAACTCTGGTCGCTACGAGAGTTGAATACCTGAGATACTTCCCCTTGATGCTTTCAGACCGCACAGCAATTTGGGTGATGCACACTCATGTGCAATAACCCAGGTTACAAGCTGAAGGTCTGAAAGGGGTATAATAGATACGCCAATTGTTAGGGGTAGGATTAGGGATAGGCTGTGTATAGGGGTTAACACAGCTGTGAGAAACCACAAAGTCAACATGCAACATAGAATGTCTCCATTGTGGTTGTTGAGATTTGACATGTGGACATCTCATCTCATCTTGACATTGAAGCCAGGTTGAGTTTCTGATCTCGACATTTGTGAATTTTGATATTCTGAATATTTATGTTGTATACCACACCCTAATAAAGGCTGTCCCGATGTACAATGGTGAATAGTGTGATCAAGCTGCACACCCATCCCTTTCACACAGGAAGTGGCAGAATGAGGGAGGGTGGCTTGTTCTTCTGAGAGCATGGGATGGTTCCCCAAAGTGTGTCTCTCAGCCATTCCAGGAAAACAGGCACGTATGGGGTCCATCAGAAAACCATTAAAGCAATAGTAACAGTGGACCCACAAGTATCTAACATCCAAATTGAAATGACATTCAATAACTTTCAAATGCCATAAAATCCACTTTATAACGTTATGCTGTTATTTGTGGTACATCATGAATCTGAATTCTTGGAAAATGATTTCAACAAGTAGAAGGTTTACAATGGCTTATCTACAGACACATAACCCAGATATGACCCAAACTTGCTCTGCTGAGTTCCAAATTGGCAGAAAGGAATTGTAATGCATCTACCCTAGGGAATATTGATGTGTATGTGACAAGCTGTTATTCCATCAGGCAGAAAGGGGTGATGTTTAGTGCACAGATGACAAAACAAAGCCAGTTTACTTACATGCCCAAAAGACCCTTCAAGGTCAGATTTTATATTTATCAATGTTGTAAACATGCTTATTTCATATAGGAAATTTACCCGGGCACATATTTGTGCAGCAAAAGATAATTTGCTATTTTTCTATATACTGATATACCGCAGTCAGACACCGGATTTCATACTTTCATCTTATGAGTACACTTGGCCCTATTGTTGAGAAATATAATATGATTTAGGAGACTCATGGAATAGCTAATAATAATAATAATAATAATAATAATAATAATAATAATCAGACTGTGAATGTGTATTACAGGCAAGCAGACTTTAAACACCATTTAACATTAGTATAACACTGCACTTGTTTTGTATTTGATAACTTTTACAATGTAGAGGTTCACTGACAAATTAAAATACACACAAGTACCAGTGAGCAATGGAGATATGGCTGCATGAACAAGATGGAGACGCTACATCAATTATGACAGTACCTCTCTTTCTAGGCCACAAACTCAGTACCCTGTGTACTCATCCTGCGGGGGAAACAGCACATGGCACAAGGACTGCAAGACAGAATGATCCAAATCAGAACAGGTTGAAGTCACTGCTGAAATAATGTGGCCTTGGTTAAATATTGAACCTGCTGTTCCTCTAACCAAGCCTAAATTTACACATGCCTCTTCTGGCAGATGCCATCACTAAAATGGACCACTATAATAGGGGGTTGGTATATCTTGTTAAAGTGCACAATCTTGGCATCCATTTGTCAACATGAGAAGGTTGACATGGTGACATTGTCATGAGGTTGATGTTAACCACGATGACAGTGACATAACTTGCACTTTTCATCTACTTTTATCCCTTATGTTAACCCTAACTGTAACACTAACTCTAATGGAGATGTCAACACATGCTTAGGCATATACAGTAAACACTTCAATCAGAGCAAAAATGGTCCTTGATGGAGTTGTCTAAAGAGACTACAGTAATCAAGAAGTACAATATGTAGATCATTTTGAGGTGCGCAATGAAACCCTAATGAAATCACTACATCAAATTGCATTGCAAATGCTACAACTTGTGCAGAGAATAAGCAACACTCTTTTCAATACAGTAGACCTCAACAACAGAAATATGTAAAATTATATAAGGGGGGGGCGTGGCCTGACTGGAGAGACGGCTGGAAGCAGGAAAGCAGAGCTCCTGCTTAAAACACATTAAACTCCAGCTGCAATCAGATTTCCTAGCCCCTTCATACACCTACAGTCCCCCCTGTGGCTCTGGTTGCCTGGGCGCTTGGTCGCGGAGCCGGGAGACCGTTTTCACGGTCTTTGCGGGTTGGGGCCTGTGCCGGGTGCCGGAGCCGCGGGCTAAATTTTCATCCATGGCCCGACGAAAGGCTCCGTGAACGGAGTGGAAGCCGGAGCTGCCCGTGACCGCCGGAACGTCGGGACTCGCTCACCACTGACTGCCGAGAAGCCTGAGACCCCCTGTAACAAGGTTGGTGCCCTGTGATACGCCTGCTGACACCCGGCGCTCGAGGAGACGGAGGAACCCGCGAGACCGCACTTCCGGTGCTGCAGCAGCGCGGCTCTGTCCCTGCCAGACGCGGACACACTGCGAGGCGGCTGTGCCTTCCCTGCACCCTCTCCCCCTGACAATATGAGCTACTGCCACTAAGTGAGGTGGAGGGAGGCCTATAAGCTCCACAGTTAAAAGAGAGGACTGGGGGAGGCCACCTGACACACTGGGTCTATTCCATTACAGCACTAACAGAAGCACCACAGACCCACCAAGCCTCACTTCCCTTCATCCTCAGCTGATCAAATCCTTCCTCTGAGCTGGCTGTCTTCCAGATTACATTGTAGTGGGACAGAATTGCCCCTATACCATCACTGTTGATTCTCAGAAGAGGTGCTGTTTCTCCAGTCTGTTACCACAAAATGAATTACACCTCCTACCCCCTCCTCTTGTCGTCACGTATGTGGGAGATGAGTGCGATTATTTCATTACTTACTGATTAATCTTTCGTGGGCGTGCTCATACGGTGATGCCGCTGGCCGGATTGCCGTTGTAACTGAAACATTACACCACTGAATATATTTACCACGCTCTCTAAATCTAACTGCTCGCCCTCCCGCATGGATTGGCGACATCAAATTTATACCCGGTTAACACAATTGCATTCCGCTGACAACTTGGTGGACTACGCCCACCCTCAGCTTACCCTCAGTTGACACATTTCGCAGCGATATGTGAACCCGCACCACCCGCAGCTGTGATGTAGAACTCTTCATGCTTCCACAACCAAAGGCTTACCAATTAGAGATGTGCACCGGAAATTTTTCGGGTTTTGTGTTTTGGTTTTGGGTTCGGTTCCGTGGCCGTGTTTTGGGTTCGAACGCGTTTTGGCAAAACCTCACCGAATTTTTTTTGTCGGATTCGGGTGTGTTTTGGATTCGGGTGTTTTTTTTCAAAAAACCCTAAAAAACTGCTTAAATCATAGAATTTGGGGGTCATTTTGATCCCAAAGTATTATTAACCTCAATAACCATAATTTCCACTCATTTTCAGTCTATTCTGAACACCTCACACCTCACAATATTATTTTTAGTCCTAAAATTTGCACCGAGGTCGCTGGATGACTAAGCTCAGCGACCGAAGTGGCCGACACAAACACCTGGCTTATCTAGGAGTGGCACTGCAGTGTCACGCAGCATGGCCCTTCCAAAAAACACTCCCCAAACAGCACATGACGCAAAGAAAAATGAAAGAAAAAAGAGGTGCAAGATGGAATTGTCCTTGGGCCCTCCCACCCACCCTTATGTTGTATAAACAGGACATGCACACTTTAACCAACCCATCATTTCAGTGACAGGGTCTGCCACACGACTGTGACTGAAATGACGGGTTGGTTTGGACCCCCACCAAAAAAGAAGCAATTAATCTCTCCTTGCACAAACTGGCTCTACAGAGGCAAGATGTCCACCTCATCATCATCCTCCGATTCATCACCGTGTACATCCCCCTCCTCACAGATTATCAATTCGTCCCCACTGGAATCCACCATCACAGCTCCCTGTGTACTTTGTGGAGGCAATTGCTGCTGGTGAATGTCTCCATGGAGGAATTGATTATAATTCATTTTAATGAACATCATCTTCTCCACATTTTCTGGAAGTAACCTCGTACGCCGATTGCTGACAAGGTGAGCGGCGGCACTAAACACTCTTTCGGAGTACACACTTGTGGGAGGGCAACTTAGGTAGAATAAAGCCAGTTTGTGCAAGGGCCTCCAAATTGCCTCTTTTTCCTGCCAGTATACGTACGGACTGTCTGACGTGCCTACTTGGATGCGGTCACTCATATAATCCTCCACCATTCTTTCAATGGAGAGAGAATCATATGCAGTGCCAGTAGACGACATGTCCGTAATCGTTGTGAGGTCCTTCAGTCCGGACCAGATGTCAGCATCAGCAGTCGCTCCAGACTGCCCTGCATCACCGCCAGCGGGTGGGCTCGGAATTCTGAGCCTTTTCCTCGCACCCCCAATTGCGGGAGAATGTGAAGGAGGAGATGTTGACAGGTCGCGTTCCGCTTGACTTGACAATTTTCTCACCAGCAGTTCTTTGAACCCCTGCAGACTTGTGTCTGCCGGAAAGAGAGATCCAAGGTAGGTTTTAAATCTAGGATCGAGCACGGTGGCCAAAATGTAGTGCTCTGATTTCAACAGATTGACCACCCGTGAATCCTTGTTAAGCGAATTAAGGGCTCCATCCACAAGTCCCACATGCCTAGCGGAATCGCTCAGTGTTAGCTCCTCCTTCAATGTCTCCAGCTTCTTCTGCAAAAGCCTGATGAGGGGAATGACCTGACTCAGGCTGGCAGTGTCTGAACTGACTTCACGTGTGGCAAGTTCAAAAGGTTGCAGAACCTTGCACAACGTTGAAATCATTCTCCACTGCGCTTGAGACAGGTGCATTCCACCTCCTATATCGTGGTCAGTTGTATAGGCTTGAATGGCCTTTTGCTGCTCCTCCAACCTCTGAAGCATATAGAGGGTTGAATTCCACCTCGTTACCACTTCTTGCTTCAGATGATGGCAGGGCAGGTTCAGGCGTTTTTGGTGTTGCTCCAGTCTTCTGTACGTGGTGCCTGTATGTCGAAAGTGTCCCGCAATTCTTCTGGCCACCGACAGCATCTCTTGCACGCCCCTGTTGTTTTTTAAATAATTCTGCACCACCAAATTCAAGGTATGTGCAAAACATGGGACGTGCTGGAATTTGCCCAGATTTAATGCACACACAATATTGCTGGCGTTGTCCGATGCCACAAATCCACAGGAGAGTCCAATTGGGGTAAGCCATTCTGCGATGATCTTCCTCAGTTGCCGTAAGAGGTTTTCAGCTGTGTGCGTATTCTGGAAAGCGGTGATACAAAGCGTAGCCTGCCTAGGAAAGAGTTGGCGTTTGCGAGATGCTGCTACTGGTGCCGCCGCTGCTGTTCTTGCGGCGGGAGTCAATACATCTACCCAGTGGACTGTCACAGTCATATAGTCCTGAGTCTGCCCTGCTCCACTTGTCCACATGTCCGTGGTTAAGTGGATATTGGGTACAACTGCATTTTTTAGGACACTGGTGAGTCTTTTTCTGAGGTCTGTGTACATTTTCGGTATCGCCTGCCTAGGGAAATGGAACCTATATGGTATTTGGTACCGGGGACACAGTACCTCAAACAAGTCTATAGTTGGCTCTGCAGTAATGATGGATACCGGAACCACGTTTCTCACCGCCCAGGATGCCAAGGCCTCAGTTATCCGCTTTGCAGCAGGATGACTGCTGTGATATTTCATCTTCCTTGCAAAGGACTGTTGGACAGTCAATTGCTTGGTGGAAGTAGTAAAATTCGTCTTACGACTTCCCCTCTGGGATGACCATCGACTCCCAGCAGCAACAACAGCAGCGCCAGCAGCAGTAGGCGTTACACACAAGGATGCATCGGAGGAATCCCAGGCAGGAGAGGACTCGTCAGAATTGCCAGTGACATGGCCTGCAGGACTATTGGCATTCCTGGGGAAGGAGTAAATTGACACTGAGGGAGTTGGTGGGGTGGTTTGCGTGAGCTTGGTTACAAGAGGAAGGGATTTACTGGTCAGTGGACTGCTTCCGCTGTCGCCCAAAGTTTTTGAACTTGTCACTGACTTATGATGAATGCGCTGCAGGTGACGCATAAGGGAGGATGTTCCGAGGTGGTTAACGTCCTTACCCCTACTTATTACAGCTTGACAAAGGCAACACACGGCTTGACACCTGTTGTCCGCATTTCTGTTGAAATACTTCCACACCGAAGAGCTGATTTTTTTGGTATTTTCACCAGGCATGTCAATGGCCATATTCCTCCCACGGACAACAGGTGTCTCCCCGGGTGCCTGACTTAAACAAACCACCTCACCATCAGAATCCTCCTTGTCAATTTCCTCCCCAGCGCCAGCAACACCCATATCCTCCTCATCCTGGTGTACTTCAACACTGACATCTTCAATCTGACTATCAGGAACTGGACTGCGGGTGCTCCTTCCAGCACTTGCAGGGGGCGTGCAAATGGTGGAAGGCGCATGCTCTTCACGTCCAGTGTTGGGAAGGTCAGGCATCGCAACCGACACAATTGGACTCTCCTTGTGGATTTGGGATTTCGAAGAACGCACAGTTCTTTGCTGTGCTTTTGCCAGCTTAAGTCTTTTCATTTTTCTATCGAGAGGCTGAGTGCTTCCATCCTCATGTGAAGCTGAACCACTAGCCATGAACATAGGCCAGGGCCTCAGCCGTTCCTTGCCACTCCGTGTGGTAAATGGCATATTGGCAAGTTTACGCTTCTCCTCCGACAATTTTATTTTAGATTTTTGAGTCCTTTTTTTACTGATATTTTGTGTTTTGGATTTTACATGCTCTGTACTATGATTGGGCATCGGCCTTGGCAGACGACGTTGATGGAATTTCATCGTCTCGGCCATGACTAGTGGCAGCAGCTTCAGCACGAGGTGGAAGTGGATCTTGATCTTTCCCTATTTTTGGAACCTCAACATTTTTGTTCTCCATATTTTAATAGGCACAACTAAAAGGCACCTCAGGTAAACAATGGAGATGGATGGATACTAGTATACTTATGGATGACGAGTGACTGACGACACAGAGGTAGCTACAGCCGTGGACTACCGTACTGCGTCTGCTAGTATAGAGATGATAATGATATAAAAAATATATATATATCACTACTGCAGGTATATATAATATAATGACGGACCTGCTGGACACTGTCAGCAGACTCCTAAACTACTAGTTTGAAGAAGATAGAAAAAAAAACCCACCACAGGTAGGTATACAATTATGGACGAGCACTGACGACACAGAGGTAGCTACAGCCGTGGACTACCGTACTGCGTCTGCTAGTATAGAGATGATAATGATATAAAAAATATATATATATCACTACTGCAGGTATATATAATATAATGACGGACCTGCTGGACACTGTCATCAGACTCCTAAACTACTAGTATGAAGAAGATAGAAAAAAAAAACCACCACAGGTAGGTATACAATTATGGACAAGCACTGACGACACAGAGGTAGCTACAGCAGTGGACTACCGTACTGCGTCTGCTAGTATAGAGATGATAATGATATAAAAAATATATATATATCACTACTGCAGGTATATATAATATAATGACGGACCTGCTGGACACTGTCAGCAGACTCCTAAACTACTAGTATGAAGAAGATAGAAAAAAACCCCCACCACAGGTAGGTATACAATTATGGACGAGCACTGACGACACAGAGGTAGCTACAGCCGTGGACTACCGTACTGCGTCTGCTAGTATAGAGATGATAATGATATAAAAAATATGTATATATCACTACTGCAGGTATATATAATATAATGACGGACCTGCTGGACACTGTCAGCAGACTCCTAAACTACTAGTATGAAGAAGATAGAAAAAAAAACCCCACCACAGGTAGGTATACAATTATGGACAAGCACTGACGACACAGAGGTAGCTACAGCTGTGGACTACCGTACTGCGTCTGCTAGTATAGAGATGATAATGATATAAAAAATATATATATATCACTACTGCAGGTATATATAATATAATGACGGACCTGCTGGACACTGTCAGCAGACTCCTAAACTACTAGTATGAAGAAGATAGAAAAAAAACCCCCACCACAGGTAGGTATACAATTATGGACGAGCACTGACGACACAGAGGTAGCTACAGCCGTGGACTACCGTACTGCGTCTGCTAGTATAGAGATGATAATGATATAAAAAATATATATATATATCACTACTGCAGGTATATATAATATAATGACGGACCTGCTGGACACTGTCAGCAGACTCCTAAACTACTAGTATGAAGAAGATAGAAAAAAAAAACCCACCACAGGTAGATATACAATTATGGACGAGCACTGACGACACAGAGGTAGCTACAGCCGTGGACTACCGTACTGCGTCTGCTAGTATAGAGATGATAATGATATAAAAAATATATATATATCACTACTGCAGGTATATATAATATAATGACGGACCTGCTGGACACTGTCAGCAGACTCCTAAACTACTAGTATGAAGAAGATAGAAAAAAAAAACCCACCACAGGTAGGTATACAATTATGGACGAGCACTGACGACACAGAGGTAGCTACAGCCGTGGACTACCGTACTGCGTCAGCTAGTATAGAGATGATAATGATATAAAAAATATATATATATCACTACTGCAGGTATATATATTATAATGACGGACCTGCTGGACACTGTCAGCAGACTCCTAAACTACTAGTATGAAGAAGATAGAAAAATAAACCCCACCACAGGTAGGTATACAATTATGGACGAGCACTGACGACACAGAGGTAGCCACAGCCGTGGACTACCGTACTGCGTCTGCTAATATAGAGATGATAAAGATGATAGAGATGAACAAAAAAAATATAACACTACTGCAGGTAAATATTGATATAATATAATGAATGACGGACCTGCTGGACACTGTCAGCAGAATGCGTTTATAGAATAAAAAAAAAAAACACCACAGGAGTGTTTAACTTTTTCAGGCAGACAATATACTGGTGGTCACTGGTCAGTCACACTGGCAGCAAAAGTGTGCACTGTACTCCTGCTATAACTGCACCCCAGTCTCCCCCACAATTCAGCTGTGTGAGCAGTGAGCACTCAGCACAGTCAGATATACATAGATGATATTATCAAGCAGCACACTGAGGCTGAGCACAGATATGGTATGTGACTGTGTATCTTTTTTTTCAGGCAGAGAACGGATTATATTAAATAATAAATAAAACTGGTGGTGGTCACTAGTAACTATCAGCAAAACTCTGCACTCTGAGTACTCCTAATGCTCCCCAAAATTACTAAGTTAGTAGTAAATCAACTCAAGTGTCTCTATCTATTCTAACGGAGAGGACGCCAGCCACGTCCTCTCCCTATCAATCTCAATGCACGTGTGAAAATGGCGGCGACGCGCGGCTCCTTATATAGAATCCGAGTCTCGCGATAGAATACGAGCCTCGTGAGAATCTGACAGCGGGATGATGACGTTCGGGCGCGCTCGGGTTAACCGAGCAAGGCGGGAAGATCCGAGTCTGCCTCGGACCCGTGTAAAAAGGCTGAAGTTCGGGGGGGTTCGGATTCCGAGGAAACAAACCCGCTCATCTCTACTTACCATCCCATCTATCCGACCTTCATGAGTTCATAATTATTATTATTATGGACAAATTCTTAACTTCTTCTGCACCAAAACCACAAAGATATAGGAGTGGAAACAAACGCGGGGAACCGAGCCCCATCTCTCCGCCACTGTCCTTCAATCCTGTCGGTTTAGACGGCGAAGTTGAATAATCACCTACCATGGCTCCAAAAGCTCCCCCTGCTCCTCCTTCCTATTCGGAAATAGTGAAAGCAATCAAGGAAACCGTGGAACCGTTACTACAAGCACAGGCGGACAAATTTATGACCGCAGTATCAGACCTTAAATCAGAGCTTGGGTCTATGACTCGCAGAATCTCGGTGAATGAGAATAGGATTGGAGCTAACTTCAAGGAAATCGAAGATCTTAAGGAACAGGTCGTATCTTTAACATCTTCACGCCAACATATGATGATGAAGATAGACGACCTGGAAAATCGTTCGATACGTAACAACCTGAGAATTGTAGGCCTTAAAGAATCACTGAAAGGCCCTGATCTTCTAAAATTTCTACTCTCCGACCTGCCAGTCCTCCTAGGTACCCCGGAAGAACTATCTTCGATGGAAATTGAACGAGCTCATAGACTGGGTCCGCCACGTGACTCTAATCAAACTAGACCCCGCCCGGTTATCTTTAAATGCTTAAACTTTAGGCATAAAGAACTGATGTGGTCTGCGGCGCGGAGCAAAGGCCCACTTCAATGGGATGGCCAACGGCTGTTTCTCTTCCAGGATTATTCCGCAGAAGTCTCTAGAGCCAGAAGGGAAATGTCTCCAATATGCTCTCAACTGGTGAAAAGTGGTATCCGTTTTGCCCTCCTGTATCCTGCGCAATTACGCATTTTCACTCCGCAAGGTCCGAAAGATTTCACTTCAGTGGACTCAGCTAAGGACGTTGTGACGGAGCTTGAGGCACCCATACGGTCACCCTCAGCCTCACACCCGTCTTCTCCGAGCAGAGCAGATGATAACGACTGAAACCTGATTTCAGGACTTAGTCCATATTATTATGCTGGTTGATATAGTTGATGTTTCTCATCTATTGCGGGGTGGATGTGGTTTAGCTATTACCGTGTTAGCTTAGTAATCACTCCATTCTCTTTATATTAGGGTCATAGTGATGTTTCTTAAAGTTCATTATCTTGGTATTGCCTGTTGGTTATGCTGTTATTCCTTTTTTTTTTCTATTTTTGTTCTACATTGCAGCGAGCCCATGCAGACAGTATATACTGATGTATGCTGGTGTAGACGCTCCCATATATTGTTTTTGTCTTAACCTTTATCTTTACTTTACTTTCAACTTTCTGACTTTTTCTTTCTTCTTCTCTATTCCTTCTTACCTGAAGATGCCTAGCTGGTGGGGGTGGGGATTGTCTATGTTCACGATACTCTGGATTAATTATATAAGGAGACTTCTCGTCTCAAGACCTGACACAGTCCTTCTGTATTCTCCTACCGATGGTATAAATGTCGCAACTTAATATAATATTGTGGAACGTTAGGGGTATTAATTCTCCTATCAAACGGAGACGTATCCTTACCTACTTAAATAAAATAAAAGCGGATGTCTCTATGCTCCAGGAGACACATTTGACCCCTGCTGAACACGCTAAACTTACCATGCTTAGACAAGAAGTTGTAGCTTTTTCTTCATTCTCCTCTAAGGCGAGAGGGTTTGCGATCCTTATCCGTAAGGGGGTGGTGTTTGACATACACCATCAGATTATTGACCCCCTAGGTAGATACATTGTCCTAGATATAACTTTGGAAGGCACAAGACTGACCTTGTGCAATGTCTATGCCCCGGCTGTCTATGATAAATCATTTTATCTTGAAATAATAAATATTCTAAGCCCATATTCGCATACCTCCCTTATTGTTGGAGGAGATATGAATATGGTGTCCTCTCTGGTCTTGGACAGGAAGGGTGCCTCGTCCCAGAGGACCCGACTTCCCGGGATCAATCTGGATTACATGTCTGCACAACTGGGACTGATTGATGTATGGCGTCTCCATAACCCCGTAGAACTGGAATATACTTACTACTCTTCAACCCATAATTCCTTTTCACGTATTATTTTTTTGTTTCCACTGATCTGTCCCCCAGGATCATTGAGGCGGCTATTAACCCCATAACCATTTCAGACCATGCCCCTATATCGACTGTGCTACAGGGTAGACTTACTTTAGGTACTAACTCACATTGGAGATTCCCTGCCAAGATGGCGGCCTCTCCAGACTTTAAAACTATGTTGATGACTTCCTGGGACTCTTACGCACTTAATAACTCTACCCACACATCTGATCCTGCCTTGTTTTGGCAGACGGCTAAAGCTGTTTTACGAGGAGACATAATTGCATACATGGCGAAATATAGACGAGACCAGGACGCCGCATATAGGGCGACACAATCTGTACTCACTTCCTCATTTCAAAAATTTAAATCCTCACCCACGTTATCTAACAAACAGAAATATAGGGACGCTAAGACCCAGTTTGATCACACTCTGACACAAATGGACAATAGATTCCTTATTGCAGGAAAGTATACATTTTTTCAATATGGAGATAAACCTAGCCGAATGCTTTCCAATCTACTTAAATCTGATAAGGGGCCCCAACATGTAACAGCTCTGAAAGACCCATCCTCTGGTATACAATCTGCAGGGAAGGCGATCACAGATATTTTTCACTCCTTTTATACCGATCTCTACTCACATAGCGACATCGATCAGCCTACTAAAAACTCCTTTTGGAAAACATTACTGTTGCCACAGATCTCCTCAGATCAGTCGGACTCCCTTACGGCCCCTGTCACTGTCACTGAAGTGACAGAAGCTATTAAAGCCCTTAAACCACTGAAGACCCCGGGCCCAGATGGCTTATCCGGAGAATTCTTTAAATTGCTCTCTCCTAAAATAGTGGACCCTCTAACGGCCTTTTTTAATTCTATTTTTACCAACCTTACTATCCCACACTATTTCAACTCGGCCCTAATTCGAGTTATACCCAAACCTGGTAGAGACCCGCTCCTCCCATCCTCTTACCGCCCTATCTCCTTACTTAATGTGGACTACAAATTGTTTACTAAACTGCTGGCAGATCGGCTAAAATCTATCTTGCCTGAAATAATCCATGAAGATCAAACCGGTTTTATCTCAGGCAGACACTCGGTGACCAATATCCGTAAGGTTCTGACAGTTATACAGTCCCTGGGCAAGGTGGAGACAGGTGATCCCACTTTCCTACTGTCCTTGGACGCCGAAAAGGCGTTTGATTTGGTGACGTGGGACCACCTGTTTGAGACACTCCAACGTTTCGGATTTCCTGACAGATTTATAGCCGTTATACGCACTATATACCATAATGCCTCTACACAAATTTACACGAACAGATATCTGTCACGGCCCCTCAATGATTCATAAGGGGACTAGACAGGGATGCCCCTTATCTCCTCTGCTTTTTGCGGCAGCCTTGGAACCACTGGCTATAGCACTGAGACAATTACCGACCTTTTCGGGGATCTCGGTAGGGGAAAGAGAAGTTAAACTTGGATTATTCGCAGATGATATGATTTTATTTGTCTCCAACCCCCGTACTTCGATACCAGCTATTTTTGACACCATACACTATTTTAGTAGCTTTGCCGGTTACCGCATAAATTCACATAAATCTGAATTACTCCCCCTGACTAACATAAAAGACCCCACATCTATACTGACTTCGCTTCCCAATTTACGCTGACCCCTACTAAACTAAAATACTTAGGTATTTATATCCCTTCGGAACTCTCCCGGCTGTATATATTCAATTATACACCCATTATCCAACAAATTAAAACACGCTTAGAAACCTGGAAAGATCTTAAACTTTCTCTATTGGGCAGGATAGTGGTGATAAAGAGCGTTATATTCCCAAAACTGGCTTATTTGCTCCAGATGCTCCCCGTTACGATTACTAAACAAAACTCCCTACTCTGCTCGCAAATATTTTCAAAATTTATATGGAAAAATGCTAAGTCTCGCATGCCCAAAGCCCGAACTTATGTTAACAAACGAGAAGGTGGTCTGAGTATGCCCAATGTGACGATGTTTGCTAGAGCAGCACTATTTAAGTTCGCCTCAGACTGGCTGCTCCGGTCAAATATAGCTACGAACCTGGAATTGGAAGAAGCATTATTTTTCCCTTATTCCCCTGCAGCACTGCTTCACACACCATTATCTAAACTACCCCAGGAGCTTAAGACTAATATTTTGTTTTGGGATACTTATAGGACCTGGATCTCCACTCATAAATTATTCCATACTAACCCTTTTGAGTCACCGTATATACCCTTATGGGGCAACCCTAATTTCCCCTCTTCTTTAGATAATCGCCACTTTTACACATGGAAATGTAAAGGAATTTGTTCTATCAGGGATGTCTTTGATCCTGGTGGACAGATGCTCTCCTTTCAGCAACTACGTGACAGATTTTCTTTGCCCCACACTAACTTCTTTATGTATCTCCAAGCGCGCCATTACATTAACTCCCTTGGTGACCCCCTGGGTAAAAAGACCTCTACTCGAACAATACTCGACACTCTCACGTTTTGCAGACATAATCCATTCAAAATTCGTTATCTTTACAGTGACCTGATTGAAGTGTCAGCCCCCTCTTGGTCTCCTCTCTCTGCTTCCTGGTGGCGGGAGCTCCCGGAGGTACCCGAGATGGGCGAGATTTCTGCGAACACTGAATTGGTCCTAAAGGCTCTAAAATCCACTACACTACAAGAAATACATTTAAGAACTCTAAACAGGATGTATATAGCCCCCTCTCAAAGACAACACTTCCGACCTGGTGAGACGGGCAGTTGCCCTAAATGTGGAGTGAGTGGAGCATCCCTCGCACACAATCTCTGGTTATGTGGGAAAATTAAACGGTTCTGGCGTAAGATTCTCCAGTATCTATCCCGTTTACTTAAATTACCTCTTCCAGAAGAAGTTGGCCCGTTGCTGTTCGCAGGCTTCTCGCCCTGGCTGTCGCGGTTTGACCTTGCTCCTGTGATCCCTTTACTGACTGTGATGGTCACGGTGGCGAAACAGGTGATACTGCGACATTGGATATATAAAACTGCTCCATCGCTGGGAGAATGGGAATCTGCCTTATTAGACGTACTGTTTTGTGAGAGACGAATGGCCACTTTTCAAATTGAAAATGGAGTGATGATTTTCCACACAAAATGGGGAACCTATATAGAGACTTTACCCCTAGACAGGCGTGAATGTATCTGGAAGGTATTCCGAGACACTAACATGGTATTGGACTAGCCGGATAGTGGGAACAATTACTTGACCACAGGTGGGCTGAAAGATAGATATGACTGAGATGGCCTGCTTATAGCATCGACACTCCTCATTAGGGTTTTACATAACACAACATTCACTCCAAACCCATGATCTACTCTTCTCACCCAGAATATGGATTTGATCCCCCCCCCCCCCCCCACAGCAGCATACGCTGCCCATTTATGGTACCTCGGTACTAGTTCTTTTTCTTTGCTCTCTATGTTATCCTTTTCTCTCCTCTTTCCTTTCTTTTTCTATTCCTTTCTCTTTCCTATCTCTACTTCCCTTCAACTGCTGTGATATTTAACTCATTTGTTTGGACTGTTCCTTATTATTGGAGGAGATGGTGTACGCAGGTAAAGCACCCCCCCCCCCCCCTAATACGGTTATTACCATTATTACTAAACAGATGAGTCTGCATTATTTGAGGTAAACTGTTTCTATTTTTCTTCTTCTCTTACAAAAAACAAAACAAAACAAAACTGTACAGCTTTCAATTCTCTGTATTTTATTAATTCTAGAATTTGAATATATGTCACTGCTGAATATTCTTGTACCTTAATATCTGACAACGTATGTTGTGACTTTATGGCTGTCTAATAAAGAAAATTTATTTAAAAAAAAAATTATATAAGGGTACTAGGGTCCCTGAGATGGTCGGCAATCTCAATGACTCCTTTCCTTGGATTATTTGACTTTTCTCTGATGCTTCGTCTCTGGTACTTGATCAGACAGACCGAAAACCACTTGAAAATGCTTATTGGTCATGGAGAGCAAATGGTTTATAAAATCTGGCTCCACCAATAGAAAGGAGCCCTTTTTAAACACTGTGCAAAGACAGGAACTTGAGGGCAGATTTGTCATTCCGAGTTGATGGCTAGCTGCCGTTGTTTGCAGCGCAGTGATCAGGCTAAAAATTGCCATTTCTGCGCATGCGTATGCCCTGCAATGCGCACGCACATCGTACGGGTACAAAGCCCGTTGTGGTTGTGCACAGGTTCTAGCGAAGTTTTCAGTCGCACTGACGGCCGCAAGAAGATTGACAGAAAGGGGGCGTTTCTGGGTGTCAACTGACCGTTTTCATGGAGGGTTTGCAAAAACACAGGCGTGTCTGAAAAAACGCAGGCGTGGCTGGGCGGGTGTATGACGTCAAATCCGGACACGAATAGGCTGAAGAGACCGCAAGCACTGAGTAGGTTCAGAGCTACTCAGAAACTGCACAAACTGTTTTTGCAGATCTCGGCTGCACAAGCGTTCGCACTTCTGCTAAGCTTAAATACACTCCCCAGTGGGCAGCGGCATAGCGTTTGCACGGCTGCTAAAACTAGCCAGCGAGCGATCAACTCGGAATGACCCCCATAATTCGTTACAAGCGACAAATGGTGCTCCAGCCAAAAAGCTCCTGTCATGTGTTTGAAGCATGACAGAAGCCTATTGGCTGGAGCACCAGTTAACATTCGTAACGAGTGATAACAAAAATATCACTCGATAAATCTGCCCCTTGGTTCTTTTGAAGGAACCACACTTGTGAATTTTTTGAAGCGTCTCTTGCATTTCTGCAAAAGTGGATACTTGATAATGCATTACCCACATGTTTTCTATCTTCACTCTCCCTTCCTCCTGACCCTGATTCATCACTGCTGTGATGTGATATCATGCAGCCCACCAGTAGCGGATCTTGCTACGGGCAAGCAGGATTTCTGCCCGGGGTGCCGCCTTCTGGAGGGCGCCGCCGCCATGGCAAGATCCGCTACTGGTGCCGCCCGGTGCTGTGTAGATGCCCGGTGTTGTGCGGTGCGCGATGAAGTCATTGCGCACCGCACTGCTTTGTGGGAGCGGCACATAGACGCTAGAGGTCATAATTGACCTCTAATGTCTATGGGGTGCTATGGGAGAGACGTCATGACGCTCTCCCATAAATCCTAGGAGCGGCACCGGCAGCCGGAGACAGAGGGCCGCAGCGGTCGGGAAGCAGGAGCGGGGATTGTGAGTATTAATTTATTTTTATTTATTTATTTATTTTTTTTGTAAGCGCGCCAACTAGGGGGCACAACTCTACAGGGGGCACTGTACTGGAGGCAATACTACTGGGGGCACAATTCTACAGGGGGCACAGTACTGGGGGCAATACTACTGTGGGCACAGTACTGGGGGTACAACTACAGGGGGCATAACTGACCACACCCCTTCTCCATGAAGCCACACCCCTATTTTTTTTCCCTGGGTGCCACAAGGTCTAGATCCGGCCCTGCAGCCCACCAAGAACCTTTGCAATCTGGTGGACAACTATGCAATAGATAGCACCTATCCTTGTGTATCAATGCCTATTTCCCTATAGATTGTAAGCTTGCGAGCAGGGCCTTCCTACCTCTATGACTGTTTGTTATTACCCAGTTTTGTCTTCTCATTGTGTCGGTTATAAAGCGCAATGGAATCTGCTGCCCTATATAAGAAACTGTTAATCTCCTATATATTTGCCTTAATCTGTGACTCTGTGCTCGTAACGCTGGGCGGAGTCACAGAGCTGGGCGGAGTCAACTGCATCTGCTGCAGGGAGCTACCCCATACCCAGCGCCAGCAGCAGTCAGGTGCAAGACCCTACCTTACAGTATAGGAGGTGAGGCTGGCCACTAGCTGCCGGCTGCTGTGCCTGTCCCCCCCCCCCCCCACCACCCCAAATCACCTGTGACAGCGGGCTGTGTTCTGTGCAGAGCGGGGCCCGAAAAGGGGGCGTGGCTATGGCGTCACGAGGGGCGGAGCTACACGGAATAGATGGGCGGAGCTACATGGGACCAGACGCTGAACAGTGGTGGAATCAGCATTGCAGTGACGGCCAGCCAGACTTGGTAAGTGGAGGGTGAGAGAGAAATGTGTGTGTGTGTGTGTGTGTGTGTGTGTGTGTGTGTGTATAGTGTGTGTGTGTGTGTGTGTGTGTGTGTGTGTGTGTGTGTGTGTGTGTATATGGTGGGGTGTGTGTGTTTGTATATATGTGTGAATTGTGTGTGTGTGAGGTATGTCTGTGTGTGCGCACTTTATGGACGCCACTGCTGGGGGGGCCATTACATGCAAGGACGCTA
Organism: Pseudophryne corroboree; assembly: GCF_028390025.1. NCBI lineage: Eukaryota > Metazoa > Chordata > Amphibia > Anura > Myobatrachidae > Pseudophryne > Pseudophryne corroboree. The sequence continues at coordinate 825,789,753 of NC_086447.1, forward strand.
CTAATATAGGGCTGGCATTACGTATAAGGACGCTACTACTATAGGGGGGGCATTACGTATAAGGACGCTACTACTATAGGGGGGCATTACGTATAAGGACGCTACTACTATGGGGGGCATTACGTATAAGGACGCTACTACTATGGGGGGGCATTACGTATAAGGACGCTACTACTATGGGGGGGCATTACGTATAAGGACGCTACTACTCTAGGGGGGGCATTACGTATAAGGACGCTACTACTATAGGGGGACATTACGTATAAGGAGGCTACTAATACTGGGGGGCATTACATATAAGGACGCTACTACTGGGTGGGGCATTATGTATAAGGACTCTATTACTTCTGGGGGGCATTATGTATAAGGACGGTGCTACTACTACTGGGAGGGCATTACATGTAAGGATGCTACTACTACTGGGGGGGCATTATGTATAAGGACGGTACTACTACTGGGGGCACATTATGTATAAGGATGCTACTACTACAGGGGTGGCATTACGTATAAGGACGCTACTATTACTGTTGGGGGGCATTACATATAACTGCTACTACTACTGGGGGGCATTACGTATAAGAACGCTACTACTACGGGTGGGGCATTACGTATAAGGATGCTACTATTACTGTTGTGGGGCATTACATATAACTGCTACTACTACTGGGGGGGCATTATGTATAAGGACACTACTACTATTGGGGGGGCATTATGTATTAGGACGCTACTACAACTGGGGGGGCATTATGTATAAGGATGCTACTACTACTGGGGGGGCATTATGTATAAGGATGCTACTACTACTGGGGGGGCATTATGTATAAGGACGCTACTAATACTGTTGGGGAGCATTACATATAACTGCTACTACTACTGGGGGGGCATTATGTATAAGGACACTACTACTATTGGGGGGCATTACGTATATGGACGCTACTACTACGGGTGGGGCATTACGTATAAGGACGCTACTACTACGGGTGGGGCATTACGTATAAGATGAATAAGATTGTGCTACATTGTGGCGTAAATTTAAATGGGGGTACTATTGTGTGGCCATGCCCCTTAGTTGTGAGACCACACCACTTTTCCCGATGCACAACAAAGGAATATGGGAGGGCGCAAAATTCATAGTTTGCAGGGGGGCGCCGAACACCCTAGCACTGGCCCTGGCCACCAGTAGCAAAAGTACACCACGGCCACTGACACTATCTGCAGGGAGGGGAACAGCGCTGATATGGAGGGTACTTGCAGGCAGCGAGTCGCCGCCCGCAGCTCCTCTCCCACCTACACACCATACCTGCCGCCTGACACCCACACCCCAGGGAGAGGGCGCTAGCTCAGGCACCGCTAGATCAGCATCTGCAGCATACAGACAAGGGCTGCCATGCTCAGCGGCAAGCGGTGCGGAGCATGTGCAGCGGGACAGCGCCAGGACGGGACACGCACTAATCAACATTGCTGCTGGGCCGGAGCTCCCTCCGTCTGCAGCCTAAGGACGCGCGCCGCACCTCTCCAGGGAAACACCATGCCTGCCCGCCCACAGGGCTCCGGACGCTTACCTATGCTCCGCGATCACAGCAGCTGACGCTGCCATGCAGGATGGAGGAATGATGCCCGTCAGACGGGGCGGACAGTGTGCGGCGGAACGGGGCCAGGAGGGAATGCTGACCACGACCCATTGCTGCTGGGTCTGAGCTCCCTCCCTCTGCAGTCACCATCTCACAGCAGCAGCCTGGAGGTTAGTGGCCACCACGACCCGCACATCCTTACCTCACACATACCTCACATATACCTCACCAGAGGCGTAACTAGGGTAGGGCGAGTGGGGCACGTGCCCTGGGCGCCCTGGCAGGCCCAGGAGAGGGGGGCGCCGCCGGCGTCCAGGGCATCATGCCCCTCTCGCCCCGTTAACCCTAAATGTGAGGGGAGGAGAGAGCGCAGCGTCTCTCCCTCCCCTCACCGCCGCTGGGAGCACTAGCAGCGCTGCCAGCAGCGCTGCCGTGTCCGGTCTCCGGCGCTAGCCAATCAGGGCTTGCGGACCGGCTCCTGATTGGCTGCCGGTCCGCGAGCTCTGATTGGCTAGCGAACCGGCGCCAGACAGCCGCCGGCGTCCAGAGACCTGGAGCAGCAAGGGGAAGGAGAGGCGCTGCGCTGCGCTCTCCTCCCCTCACAAGAGGTTAGTGACGGGGGTCCGGCGGCGGCACGGGGGGCCTGGCACTGTGGGGCATGTAACAGGCACTGTGGGGCATTGTATCCAGCACTGTGGGGCACTGTAACTGGCACTGTGGGGCATGTAACTGGCACTGTGGGGCATTGCATCCAGCACTGTGGGGCATTTTATCCAGCACTGTGGGGCACTGTAACTGGCACTGTGGGGCACTGTAACTGGCACTGTGGGGCATGTAACTGGCACTGTGGGGCATTGTATCCAGCACTGTGGGGCATTTTATCCAGCACTGTGGGGCACTGTAACTGGCACTGTGGGGCATGCAACTGGCACTGTGGGGCATTGTATCCAGCACTGTGGGGCATTTTATCCAGCACTGTGGGGCACTGTAACTGGCACTGTGGGGAATGTAACTGGCACTGTGAGGCATGTATCTGGCACTGTGGGGCACTGTAACTGGCACTGTGGGGAATGTAACTGGCACTGTCAGGCATGTATCTGGCACTGTGGGGCATGTATCTGGCACTGTGGGGCATGTATCTGGCACTGTGAGGCGTGTATCTGGCACTGTGGGGCATGTAACTGGCACTGTGGGGCATGTATCTGGCACCGTGGGGCATGTATCTGGCACCGTGGGGCATGTATCCGGCACCGTGGGGCATTGTATCCGGCACTGTGGGGCAATGTATCCGGCACTGAGTGGGGCATTGTATCCGGCACTGAGTGGGGCATTGTATCCGGCACTGAGTGGGGCATTGTATCCAGCACTGAGTGGGCCAATGTATCCGGCACTGAGTGGGGCAATGTATCCGGCACTGAGTGGGGCATTGTATCCGGCACTGAGTGGGGCATTGTATCCGGCACTGAGTGGGGCATTGTATCCGGCACTGAGTGGGGCAATGTATCCGGCACTGAGTGGGGCAATGTATCTGGCACCGTGGGGCAATGTATCTGGCACCGTGGGGCAATGTATCTGGCACCGTGGGGCAATGTATCTGGCACTGTGGGGCATTTTCAGTGGCCACACCCCTTCTGGAGCGTAGCCACACCCCTTCTGGTGTGTGACCACGCCCATTTTTTCGCAGCGCCCCTGGGCCCCTCCCCATCCCCCGCAAACCCCCGCACCTGCCCCTCCACCACCCGTGGCACCCCCACCCACTGCGCCTTCGGACCCCCTACCCCACCCGCAGTGTCTTCCAAACCCCTCCCCCATCTGTAGCAGCCCCTCCCCCATCCGCCACACCCCGCATCTCGCTCTCCCCCGCCCGCTGCACCTTTGGATCCACTACCCCACCCACGCAGCAGGCCCTTCCCAATCCGCATCGCCTACACCATTCGCAACAGCACGGCACCCGCCACTCCCCCACCCATGTTACCCCCGCATCCACCCCTCCCCCACCCACCGCGCCCCCTGGACACCTCCCCCATCCACTGCACACCCGCACCCACCCCTTCCCCATCTGCAGCGCCTTCGGAACCCCTCCTCCATCCGCAACAGCCCTGCAGCTGCCATCCCCCACCTGCGACACCCCTGCTCCTACCCCACTCACAGCGCCTTCATACCCCCTCCCCCATCCGCGGCCCCCACTCCCCAAACCCCTTCCGATTGCAAGGGACTACGCCCCCTTCACCATCGGACGCCCTATCATTGTGCAATATTCAAACACTAACAAAACTAGGAATGCAGGGAATACTCCATATATTGAACCCCAGAAAGGCGTGCAGGGGTTAAGGGGGCGTAGCCCCTTCCGACGGTGTGAAGAGCGCCCGTAGGGCGCGATGAAGCACCTAGTAAATAATATAATAAAATAAATAAATTACTGACAAGCTGAGTGGAGTAAATATTATATATATGTAGATGGGGAATTCCCTTCCAGCTCCATGTAGTCCATAAAAAGTTACCCAAAATATTTAAACCCACTGCTTCCACAAAAATGTGAACCCCTATGTTATTTAAATCGTATGGTCAATTGTTTCCTATTGAAAGGTAGGCATTTGTCATCAAGCCATGTCTTCCCAATCACAGCATATGGGCCACACTATTGAGCTATACAGACAGTTGCTTAGGTTGGGTGTAGTATGGTATGCCGGCGGCCGGGCTCCCGGCGACCAGCATACCGGCGCCGGGATCCCGACAGCCGGCAAACTGAAGACCACCCGCTTAGGTTGGCTTTACATTATGCACTATGGTTTATGATATCTAAGGCATATCCCATAGTGGTCATGGTTTAAATTTTCACCAGAAGTGAAGCATAACTTTGTGCCGCCATATAGAACTATAGGTTGATAAAGTTATGATTTAATTATGCTATGGTAGTCCTCAAGTGTATTTTATGAATCCAAATGAATCAAAAGCATCTATCACGTAATGTATCTGAAGCTGTCATATGGATAGATTAGGCTGTTACCAACAAGTCACATAATAGCTGGGCTGCCCAGCAGTTATTTTGCTCCATGCTGTGGTGCTTCTATGGTCCTGTACCACATATGACTTCTTCTAAGCAGCATTCCAATTGATTAATGTTTGTTGTTTTGTTAAGGCCCGTACACACTGGTCGATATATCGGCCGTTCTCTTGAACGGCCGATATATCGCGGGACCGTCGGCCAGTGTGTACGGCCGATACGTCTGTAAACTCCGTCGTTCACAGACGTATCGCGTTGGCCGCGCCGCACAGCCGACGGCCAATATATCTACTGATATACTGGCGCGTCGCTGTGTGTGTACGGGGCGGTCGGCCGACCGCCCGTACACATGCTGCGGCGGCCGGCGGTGATTGACAGCTGAACTGGGCGGGCGTGTGTACACGCCCGCCCAGTTCATGACATCAGTCCCCGACGGATCGGGCAGTGTGTATGCACAGCACACTGCCCGATCCGTCCATAGATATATCTGCAGATCAATTGATCTGCAGATATATCTACTAGTGTGTACCCACCTTTAGACTCATTGACTTTTCACATACCTAAATAATAATTCTCTAAGGTCTGGCCGGATTCATACTTGGGTTCTCCAGATTGAAGGAGGACAAGCGCCGTAAAGGTTGGAGCAGGAGGGGAGGAGTAACACAGTAAGCATATTAGTAGATGGACGAACCCCATGTGTGACAATCGACACATCTTCAGATACTACCTTGTGGCACTAATACCAAGGGTTGCCTACACATGGTGTAAATGTTTGTGTGTAATGTTTGTTTGTTTGTTTGTTTGTTTGTTTGTTTGTTGCTAACATTGTTAATGTTTGTTGTTAACAAACAAGGAAGGAGATCAGACTGTGCAATCCATTCCAGTCTAAAGGGCCCCATACACTACAGCAGGCATGTCCAAACTGCGGCCCTCCAGCTGTTGAGAAACTACACATCCCAGCATGCCTTGACACAGCTTTAACATTCTCTGACAGCAAAACTGTGTCAGGGCATGCTGTGATATGTAGTTTCACAACATCTGGAGGGCCGCAGTTTGGACAGGCCTGCACTACAGCAACATGTCGGACCCTCATGTCGCATAAGATTTCCCTGGCAGCCTCCCGGGTGGCAGGATCGCATAGGATACATTGTATGCGGTCCTTTTACATATGATGTATCTTATGCAATCCCAGCCATGCCTGCGGGAACCGACATATCACAAGTGCAGCACTAACGACCTAGGGCAGGCCTGGCCAACCCGTGGCTCTCCAGGTGTTGTCAAACTACACATCCCAGCATGCCCTGCCACAGTTTTAGCATTCCCTAACAGCAAAACTGTGGCAAGGCATGATGGGACCTTTAGTTTTACAACAGCTGGAGAGCCACAGGTTGGCCAGGCCTGACCTAGGGGCTCCGATCCAATGCTCACGGGACCGCGCATCAGATCGGATCAGATGTAAAACACATTTGATTTGCCACTTTCCATCTGTTTTATCAACCCGAAAGGTCAAAATCGGATTAAATCGGGCATTATCGTTGTAGTGTATGGGGCCCTTAACAATTGCCACTTATAAAGATCCCAGAAACCAGACTTTCTATACAATGCATTTACAGACTTACCGGTGACGGCACTCTGGTGGCATGCCCAGCATCCCTGCCTATGCTGTGCTGCCCCCTGGAGACTAGTGTCTGTACTGCCGACTCCTTCTCAGTGACAGGAGCTGAGTGCTGCAGGATCATTTCATACTGCAGCACCTGGCGCCTGTGACTGTGGCAGATCTGGCAATTGGAAGGGTGACACCCCGCACTTCTGACACCTCTGGAACTTACGTGTTTTAGCCAAGGCCTAATTAATTGTCCCTAGCAAAGTACTGAGCAGGACAATAAAAACACAGGGTGAACAATGGACACTAAATTAAACCTGTGTATAATGGAGGTCATTCCGAGTTGTTCGCTCGCAAGGCGATTTTAGCAGAGTTGCTCACGCTAAGCCGCCGCCTACTGGGAGTGAATCTTAGCATCTTAAAATTGCGAACGAAGTATTCGCAATATTGCGATTACACACCTCGTAGCAGTTTCTGAGTAGCTCCAGACTTACTCGGCATCTGCGATCAGTTCAGTGCTTGTCGTTCCTGGTTTGACGTCACAAACACTCCCAGCGTTCGCCCAGACACTCCTCCGTTTCTCCGGCCACTCCTGCGTTTTTTCCGGAAACGGTAGCGTTTTTTCCCACACGCCCATAAAACGGCCTGTTTCCGCCCAGTAACACCCATTTCCTGTCAATCACATTACGATCGCCAGAACGATGAAAAAGCCGTGAGTAAAATTACTATGTGCATAGCAAATTTACTTGGCGCAGTCGCAGTGCGGACATTGCGCATGCGCATTAAGTGGAAAATCGCTGCGATGCGAAGATTTTTACCGAGCGAACAACTCGGAATGAGGGCCAATATGTTATATTTTACAACTCATTATTTTATTGTCATGTCATTGTGTAATATGAATATATCTCAAGTCCCCATCCTCCGTCTAGTGTATTTCTATTATTGGCTAATTAAACTCAGTTTATTGCTTATGTATTTCCTGGAATCTTCTACATGCTACTGTGTCTTATTATATTGGTATACAGGTTGAGTATCCCATATCCAAATATTCCGAAATATGGAATATTCCGAAATACGGACTTTTTTGAGTGAGAGTGAGATAGTGAAACCTTTGTTTTTTGATGGCTCAATGTACACAAACTTTGTTTAATACACAAAGTTATTAAAAATATTGTATTAAATGACCTTCAGGCTGTGTGTATAAGGTGTATATGAAACATAAATGAATTGTGTGAATGTACACACACTTTGTTTAATGTACAAAGTTATAAAAAATATTGGATAAAATGGCCTTCAGGCTGTGTGTATAAGGTGTATATGAAACATAAATTCATTCTGTGCTTAGATTTAGGTCCCATCACCATGATATCTCATTACGGTATGCAATTATTCCAAAATACGGAAAAATCCGATATCCAAAATACCTCTGGTCCCAAGCATTTTGGATAAGGGATACTCAACCTGTATTAGAAAATTGTCCGTTGCAATTTTTTTTTATTAATTCATACATATTTATAGGGGTAGATTTATTAAAGCTTCAAAACCAGACAAGTGGAGGCGTTACCCAGAGAAACCAATCAGATACTGTCTATCATTTTCTAGAATGCAACAGAGAAATGATAGCTAATATTTGATTGGACAACACCTCCACTTCTCATTTCCAGAAGCTTTAGTAAATCTAACAACTGGTCTCTGATTACTGAGAGATTTTGGGGTCTATTCATGAAGCAGTGAAAAGTGTGGAGAAGTGAACCAGTGGAGAAGCTGCTCATGGCGACCAGTCAGCATTGAGGTAACATTTATAATTTACATACTATAAAATTATACAGAGCAGCTGATTGGTTGCCATGGGCAACCTCTCCACTCTTTTCACTGCTTCATGAATAGACCCCTGAAAATCTTATAATTTACATTTAACAGAAAAAGTGTCACGGTTATGTGACATCCTGTACATTAGTCATGTTTATTTTTGTGTGTATTAGCTATACTGTCTTTCTTTTTATGTTGCACAAAATATAGCTTTCAAACAAACACATTATAAATAATGTAATTTTCTTTGAAAGGACAAAGTCCCCAAACATTTGCTGCCGTTGGAAGGTAAAATCAGGACACATTATGAATGGTGATTTAACGTTTCGAGGAAACACAGAAGAAACCTGAATTAAAATGCTAAAATTAACCAAAAAAAAAAGTAAACACATAAAATCAAAGAAAAGAAACTAATTTTTCTCTATAAATTATTAAAGCTTACATTTCCACTCGCTGTGTTGCCCCCAACTGCTCCAGGTCTCACCTGCCCTATTACTTTTAATCTCTCTCTTTTTTTTTTTTTTTTTTTAACTTTAGATTTTTGCCTCTGCAAATTTACCCTTCAACTCTTTTCAGTTAATGTCAGGCGCTGGCAAAACTGCTTTAAGCCAGAAACTTCTTCATAATGCTGGGAAGTAAATAAACACATTCATTCCATTACTCTTTTGCAGAAACATTTCAGTCAGGCTTGCTGATATCAAAGCAGACAAGTGAAGGCTTGGACAGCAAAATGAGATCTAACACTGGAATCCTGCTCTTGAAAGAGGAACACACTTGATTTTTTTTTAGCGCTAAGAAACAGCCTGCAAGAAATAAGCGGTCTACAAAGTTTCCATTAATACGCAGGGTATCCAGCGTTACCTTTTTAAGTTCATAGCAGGCAATGTTTTTTCAAGAAAAGCCAATTAAACGAACATCTGTGCTTACTGTGGTTGCCTAATCATACTGTTATAGTTGGAATAAATTTAACAACCACCAGTCATCACAGAATTGCTTTTATTTTGCCCAGTTAGTGAAAGGAGAAAAAAAGGAAGGAGATTTTAATGGCGATACACTTCTAAAACAACCAGATAAGTCAGTTCATCTGTAACGGAAGGCTGTCGCATTTAATGGAACTTTTAACACTACGCGGCCATTGCTTGCAACAAACTTATATTAAATTAGTCTATGAGTTGATATGCGAACAAGGATTCTTTGTTAGGGTCAAGCATATGTTTGGTTCCATCCACAAAACAGCAAAGTAAGTGACGGACACACGTATAGGCCGCAATCCAACCCATTATAGCAACAAGGTCTCAGTGGCAACTGGGCCCGAAAGCTCAGGAAGCCTGGTTTCAATATCCCTGTATGTACAATAGCAATCTGTCTGCTTGTAGCATCAGAGACGCTGAGGCCACTTGTGGGCATGTCTGCTTCACACAACACACAGTCAGGACCTGGCTCTTATCTACCTTCACTACCATCGGGCAGGCAGCGAAGACCAGTAGAAAGAGTTCCACTGGTTTAATGTCTTCCATTTCCCATTAAAAAACTTTCATGCACCTTGGGTGGACGAGACTGTCCTATTAATTACTGTTCTGGTGACCTTGATTAAATACAGAAAAATCTCTTGTAGCTTTACAGTGCAGACCACTAAAATGTTTGGTGACTTCATAATGCAGATCTGATTCTATAGGGGCTTTACTGTGTAGACACCAAATGCATGACGGCTTTCGCTGATGGATCACCCCAAATCTTTGGAGCTTTACTATGCAATCCCCAGGCATATGAACTGACGTTACCCACCCTCTATTGCAGTGGCAGTCCCGATTTAAGGGCTCCGCCCCGCTGTCACAATCGGGACTCTATTGTCCACTCGCTGGCAGTTGGGGAGGTGAGCAACTACCTTGTGCATATACCACTGATGCATGTGACAGTTCAAGGTTTACAGGAGTGGGACTGGCACTAGGGAATAGGCAGCCAAACACTATAAAGTTCCGGTCACACTTTGGAGGGTGTGGCCATGGCCACTCAGGGATGGGAACGTGCCCTTTTCCCATGGTGGCTATGCCCCCTGTCCTGAGATGCCAACCTCCGATGTTGAGAGGAACAGTATATGCCTCACCTCCAATCTCTGTTGATGACAGAATTAGAGCACAAATCTGTGGTAGCAACACGCCCTCCCCCAGTCCCGCATTCTCATCCGGCATACTGGCGAACAGGTTTGGCTGTTAAAGGATGCCATATTATTATTATTATTATCCTTTATATGGTGCCACAAAGGTTCTGCAGAACCCAATTACAGAGTACATAAGCAAATAATGAAAACAGGAAAACAGTGACTTACAGTTGAAGACAATATAGGAAAAGTACAGGGTAACTAAGCATAACTACATCAGCAGTGAAATAAGTATCAGGGTGGCTGAAAACTGCAGGATTTGGGGCAGTTGAGGAATATTAAAGAAAAAGAAAGATAAGCACATGAGGGAAGAAGGCCCTACTCATGAGAGCTTACATTCTAAAGGGGAGGGGCAGACAGACAGGGGTGACACAGATGGGGTAGACTGAGCATGGAACAGAGGGTTAGGATGAGATTTGGCTGGGTTTGGTAAAGAAGTGGGTCTTAAGAGCCCATTTGAAGTTCTGTGGAGAGGTGGAGAGTCTGAGGGGGAGACGTAGAGAATTCCAGAGCAAGGAAGCAGCACTTGAAAAATCTTGGAGATAGGAGTGGGAGGAAGTATAATGAAGACAGGAGAGTCGGCGTGATTAGCAGAGCGAAGAGGACGGGTGGTAGTGTAAAGGGAGATAAGGTCAGATATGTAAATGGAAGAGGAGTGGGTGAGTGCTTTGTATGTGAGTGTGAGAAGTTTGAATTGGATTGTGAAAGGGAAGGAAAGCCAGTGAAGGGCTTGTAGGAGAGGGGAGGTGGACGTAGTGTGTTTGGTGAGGAAGATGAGCCAGGCAGCAGCATTGAGGATAGATTGGAGTGGAGAGAGGTAATTGTCAGCGATGCCAGTTTGGAAGAGATCACATCAATAAGATGGCTGCCAACATGCTGACTAATCGGGAGTTTCAGACGTTCACCAATCAGTGTGCAAGATGATAAATACTGGGTATAACATAGAGCTATTATGAATTATATTAGCAATAAGACACAATCAGAAAGGCCAGACAGCTTCTTGTGCTCGTTTAGCCATGACTATGCACGTTGCAGTCACAGACAGGCTACCACAAAGCCAGGGGGTATACATGACCCTGCATTCTGACCAAGCCCACCCTGAACGGTAATTCATAATTTTTGATTCAACTCAAATTTAAAATTTTTGTTTTTTTATTTTTTTAAGTTTCAGGAAGTGGTAGAAAATAAGGAACACAGTCCGTGGCTCTTTCGTGGTCACTGTTGGCCCAATGGAATTATTGTGTATTCCTGCCCGAAGGTAGCATAGAGCATCCCTACCAAGCTGCCTCATACTCACAAATTAGCTTCTTACTACCTACAGGAAAGAAATAAAATAACAGAAATCCAAAGACACTGTAGATTATTGCCTTTTATTCATGCAACCTGGAAGGCAAAATTGAAATGAGTTTCAGTAAAAGGGCACATCATTATAAACTTTTAATTTGTGAAGCTGCATTAGGTAGCAGCAAAAAGTGACAATAGGCCAGGTAGAATGTCACCACTGATATACTACAACATTCCTTTATGAGCACATTACAATTTATAAGAGCTAATAATAAAAAAGAAGTGATGCTGAGATGATGAATTGATGCTATGCAATTAGACTTATTAGAATTCACAAGAGTTGACAGGCAATAATCAAACCACTTTCACGCTGCCCACTACAATTATCTTTGCACTTAAGAATCAACAAAGCACATAATGACTTGCACCCGATAAAAGAATTCACGAGAAATGGAATTTTAAGATGTTTTTTTTTTTCCGGCTGGGAATTTTTTTTTCTTTTTTTTTTGTTAACAGTATCCAATAAGACAGTGAAGGCTATTTGGCAAGGTCTGACTCTTCACCATGGGTGCGCATTGTACCAAGCTGTGGAATAAATTGCTGACACGAATCCATAAAAATAGCCATTCATGCAGAATAATTAGACATTTACAGGAAGAGAAGAAAAAAAATAGCTCCCTGTAATAAAAGGCGAGCCAGTTTGGTTAACACTTTTAGTTTCCTGTCCTCAAACACACCCTCGTCATTACCTGGCCTAACTTATGTCTGGCCAAACTTTTTATTTAAAGGAAATCACTTGTTAGAGGAAATGCATGGCTGGTGATACAGAAAGGAACGAGCCGCTTGCATCTAGAATGCTGACCATGTTCCCAAAATAAATGATGGCATTCTACATTTATAAACATACAGGGAATGTTAAAGTCGTTTAGGAAGCTTGTTTCTTTGATGAGAAATAAATAGGCCTAAATCAAAATAAAAAGCATCACAAAATTGATGAAGTTGAATCACTGCTTAGATCTACTGTAGATGGGTTTACAGACTCGGGTGATCATATGGGTGACCAGTTTAAAATGAACTCTAAAGTAGGTTCAGATTAAATAAAGTTGAATAGAGGAACACTTGTTATCTGCCAAAGTTTTGACATAGGTCTAATCTAAATTTACAGTGCAGCACATAAAACGGATAAATGCCCGGGTGGTATTCAGTATAGCGGTTGTTGGGATCCCGGCGCACAGTATACCGGCGCTGGAATCCCGATAACCGGCATACCGACACCTTTTCTCCCTCTTGGGGGTTCACCATGCCCGCACAGCGCGCCACAGTGCCTGCAGCACGGCGAGTGCAGCGAGCCCGCAATGGGCTCATTTGCGCTTGCCCCGCTGTCGGCAAGGCGGCGGTCGGGATCCCGGCGCCGGTATGCCGGCCGCCGGGGACCCGGCAGCCGTCAACTCATACTACACCTAAATGCCCTTATCTTGTGCTAATGGCAACAGATGGAGCTGCACCAATATGTATTCCCTATAGAGATTGACATTGTTCTGTATTACCAAATAATCTTATGTTTGGATTTGTTTAAGTCTGTGATATCTATTTCTATGGGGAATACACATTGATCTATTGCAGGGGTGGGCAATTATTTCAGCTGAGGGGCCTCTTGACACTTTCTTGTCACTATCTGTGGGCCACGCATAAAATAGAAGCCCCCCCCACGTGCCAAAAATATAGGGACGTGGCTTCGTGTGGAAGGGGCATGGCCAAAAAATAATACAGATTCACATTAGGCTGCTCCATTATTCAAATTGCGCCACACAGTAGCGCCACTTACACACATTACACCAGGTAGAGCCCCTTTTACACACATTATGGCAGGTAGAGCCCCTTTTACACACATTATGGCAGGTAGAGCTTCCTTATACACAGTATGGATGGTAGAGCTCCCTTATACACAGTATGGATGGTAGAGCTCCCTTATACACAGTATGGATGGTAGAGCTCCCTTTTACACATTACAGCAGGTAGAGCCCCCTTTTACACATTAACATTTTATTTGGGATAATCATTGCGCAGCAAGCAAATTATCCAGTGTCTTATGGCCCCTGGGGAAAGGTGTGACACAGTGATAGAACTCGGGGGGTGACACAGTGACAGAACACGGGGGGGGTGACACAGTGACAGAAGACGGGGGGGAGGGGGGGTGACAGTGACAGAACACGGTGGGGGTGACAGTGACAGAACACGGTGGGGGTGACACGGTGACAGAACACTGGGGTGACACAGTGACAGAACACGGGGTGTGACACAGTGACAGAACACGGGGTGTGACACAGTGACAGAACACTGGGGTGTGACACAGTGACAGAACACGGTGGGGGTGACACAGTGACAGAACACGGGGGGGTGACAGAACACGGGGGGTGACACGGTGACAGAACACTGGGGTGACAGTGACAGAACACGGGGGGTGTCACTGTGACAGAACATGGGGGGGTGACATGGTGACAGAACAACCTAAAAACAGTCTGACGCCACTGCCCGCACACACAAATATACGCACACTAACACACACACTTTATTTCTTTCACTCACTTTTTCCAGTAACTCACTGATCTGGCTGGTAGTGGCAGGAAGGATTAATCTGTAGTAGTCTGCTCTTGTCCCGTGTAGCCCCGCCCCCTTAGGTCCTGTGTAGCCACGACCCCTCGTCGGCTCGTAGCTCCGCCCCTTTTTCGGCTGACCACAGCAGTGGTCACTGGGGACTCTGGAGGCGCCGTGCAGCAGCAGCAGCAGGGGAGACTGCATCGGCAGCTTGAAGGTACTGCAGAGCAATGACAAGCAGTCGGGCCGCTTGTCGTTGCTCGCTGGTGAGAGGCAGTGGGCCGGGCAGGATCAGTTTGCGGGCCGCATCCGGCCCGCGGGCCGTATTTTGCCCACCCCTAATCTATTGCCATAAGATTTTACCTCTGAAGAAGTACTCTGGACAACCGCGTAGGGGTACTGGTGCCATGCCCACACAGCCAATGGAAAGACACACACCTACTGAGCTCATACTCATACTCATGAGGGTATAAGTGGGATTTAACATCTGCTTCTCTGTCAGCTGTCGAATACTCTGATACCTACTCATATTGTAAGAAACAATGTTTAATAGTATGTATGTATGTATGTATGTATGTATGTATGTAAAAACATTGTTTCTCTTTATTAATTTGTCCGTTTGGCCTATTGTGTTGGGTGAAATTTCTATTAGGAGGGTATATCCTCTAGGAACACTATGTAGAACATCCATTCCTTCTATTATTGTGGCACCCAGGAGGAAAAAGTAGTCTTATACACAGCAAAAGACATTGGACGATCACCAATTTCAATATATGAACACAGATCTTATTTAATGCCCTCCAATTTAATTTTGTTGTGTATATATATATCAGGGACGTGCAGTCAGGGGAGGCAGGGGAGGCAGTGCCTCCCCTGTCATTAATGAGTAAAATAATACAAAGAAGATACTTATGACACATAAGTATCTTCTTTATTATTTTACCTATCATTAATGTGTGTGAAAATCAGTTTGGGAGGCACCGATCGTGGTGCCTCCCGTAGTGATTAGGAAAGGTATGGGGAGCGGGGGGCGGGCGCGGGCGGGGCCTAGCAATGGGCAGGAAAAGCCCATTGAAATAACATGGGAAAGCGGCACCATTAGTGGTGCCGCTTTCCTACAGGGACGTGCTTTCAACCTATGAAAGCACGTCCCTGTGAGTGAAGGCACAGTGATTGGCCAGCGGATCCGTCACTGGATCCGCTGTCAATCACTGTGTGGGCGTCGGTACCAGCGGAGGTGCGGGCGGCGGAGATGCGGGATGCGGCGGGCCGGGCGGCGGAGGTGCTGGCGGCGGAGAGGCGGGCGGCGGTAGCGGCGGCGGGACGCGGCATTCAGACCCCTTGTGCAGAGTTTGGCAGCGGAAGCGGTACCCATTTCAAAAATGGCGCCTCAGCGTCATTTTTGAAATTCAAGATGGCCGCCGCGAGCCAATCATGGCTCGCCGCGTCATCGCCCCGCCCCCTCCCGCTGACTTATATAAGTCAGCGCGAGGCAGCGGCTGTCACAGTCCGACGGCGGAGGAGGAGCGGAGAAGAGCTCCTGAAGACGCCGTGGAAGTCCTGGATGGGCGGCGGCTATGCAAAAGAGCTTAGCAGCCGCCGCCCACCAGGTGAAGATGCTGGAAGTCCTGGGAAGGCGGCGGCCATGCAAAAGAGCTTAAAGGCCGCCGCCTCCCAGGTGAAGACGTCGTGGAAGTCCTGGATGGGCGGCGGCTATGCAAAAGAACTTAGCAGCCGCCGCCCACCAGGTGAAGACGCCGGAGGAAGACCCCAGAAGCCCTGGGGAGGTGGCGCCCCCCCAGGTGAAGACGCCGGAAGCCCTGGGAAGGCGGCGGCCATGCAAAAGAGCTTAAAGGCCGCCGCCCCCAGGTGAAGACCCAGTTTAATAAAGGATTTTTTAAAGAATGTGTCGTGGTTTTTTTTCAATATTTTCTTTACAGGTGGACTACAGGTGCCAGCGGGCCCTTTATGTCCGGGCATGCTGGCACTTGTGGTTCTCCAAGTGCCAGCAATATTACTATTCTTTGCAGGTGGACTACAGGTGCCAACGGGCCCTTTATGTCCGGGAATGCTGGCACTTGTGGTTCTCCAAGTGCCAGCATGCTGGGGCAGGCTTGCTGGGATCTGTAGGCCACCTGTAAAGAACAGTATTAGCATACAATGAACCCCGCACCCACCGCCACCAGGGGTGCGGGGCATAGCACTGGGCTATCAGCCCAGTGCTGGTTGTTGCTCGGGAGGGGGGACCCCATTTAGATTTTTTGGGGGCCCCACTTTCCGAGGAATTCCAGCCCTGGGCTGACTGGTTTGGGGGGGGTTTAATGGCATGGCAGGAGGACCCCACACTGAGTGTCTCCCCTGCTATGGCATTATCCCCCCTGGCTGGTTCTGCCTGGTGCTGGTTTTAGTGGTGTGGGGGGACTGCACTTTTTTTTTTCCGGGGGGGGGGGGGTTTAGCTGCAGTGCCTCCCCAGGCCCTGACCTCACCAGACGTCACTGATATATATATATATATATATATATATATATACACGCATCTATATACATATATAGCATACACACACCAAAATGTTTGTTTAGTATATATTCAATGATATTCCGTTTCTTTAGTACACGCACTATGGGGGTAATTCTGAGTTGATCGCAGCAGGAATTTTGTTAGCAATTGGACAAAACCATGTGCACTGCAGGGGAGGCAGATATAACGGCCCTCATTCCGAGTTGTTCGCTCGCAAGCTGCTTTTTGCAGCTTTGCACACGTTAAGCCGCCGCATACTGGGAGTGAATCTTAGCTTATCAAAATTGCAAACGAAAGTTTCGCAATATTGCGAAAAGACTTCTCTGTGCAGTTTCTGAGTAGCTCGAGACTTACTCTGCCAGTGCGATCAGTTCAGTGCTTGTCGTTCCTGGTTTGACGTCACAAACACACCCAGCGTTCGCCCAGACACTCCTCCGTTTCTCCAGCCACTCCCGCGTTTTTCCCAGAAACGGTAGCGTTTTTCGCACACACCCATAAAATGGCCAGTTTCCGCCCAGAAACACCCACTTCCTGTCAATCACATCACGATCACCAGAACGAAGAAAAAACCTCGTAATGCTGTGAGTAAAATACCTAACTGCATAGCAAATTTACTTGGCGCAGTCGCACTGCGGACATTGCGCATGCGCAATAGCGACTATTCGCTCCGTTGCGACAAAAAAATAACGAGCGAACAACTCGGAATGAGCCCCAACATGCGCAGAGAGAGTTAGATTTGGGTGTGGTGTGTTCAATCTGCAATCTAAATTGCAGTGTAAAAATAAAGCAGCCAGTATTTACCCTGCACAGAAACAAAATAACCCACCCAAATCTAATACCCCTTTTACACTCGCACTCCCGGGTCACTCCCGGGATGCTTCCCGGGATGCGTCCCAGGATGCATTCCTGGGAGTGACCCCTTTCACACTGCACTAAGACCTGGGATGGACCCGGGACAGCCCCATTTACACTGATCCCGGGATATCCCTATAATTCAGGTGCTGGGGGCGTAGCTGGAGGCGGAGCCAAAGGCAGTGAGGCATGAAAAGGAGAGATGGACACATTGGAGCACCCTAATCGATGGCTACCATCGATAGCCATGTAATCACTAACCATCGATGGTATAAAAAAAAATATATATATATATTAAAAATAAAAATATATATGTGATCATCTCCCATCGATGATTTTAAGCATCAGTGCTTCATTCCCGGGCAGCTCAGTCTGTTAAGCAAACTTGGGTAAGGAGGACGAGAGTCGAAGAGCCGTCATCATTATAAAGATGAGGTCTCCGGCAAGGCGAATGGGCTCTGAAAGATGACATCATCTTTTCTGAGCCCATGAAAGCTCCAATCGGAGGCCTTTTAACAGTCCCGGGTAGTGAATCCCGGGACGGGCCCTTTCACACTACCCAGCTTCCCGGGACGGTCCCGGGTTCAACCCTGCTTTGGACCTGGGATGAAATCCCGGGATGCTCGTCCCGGGAAATTGTCCCTGTACCCATTTACATTGAGAAAAATCCCGGGATGATGCGCGTTCACGTGCAATATCCCAGGATTTTCATGCGAGTGTAAAAGGGGTATGACTCTCTCCGCACATGTTATATCTGCCTCCCCCCCCCCCCCCCCCTGCAGTACACATGGTTTTGCCCACCTGCTAAAAAATCTCCTGCTGCGATCAACTTGGAGTTACCCCCTATGTTTGTTAATAGCAGAGAACAATGATTCTAAGCCTTGTATTTCTTCAAAGTAAAGTATTTATGGGTAATGGTGATTGTAGTGTGCACTATACCAAAGCATGCATGCATTATGGCAATTTTTAGTATCAATTAGGGAGTAGTGTAATGACAAATGTGTCTCTTTTTTATAAACTACAGAATGAACAATATATTATGGTATCATCAACACCACATAACAAGAAAGCTTTTAAATCTTTGGAGCTAAAATTGTCAAAATGATCCTTTTGTGATCATGGCTTGTCTGAGACAAGTTACAGTACTCCTGGGACACCTCAAGTTTTTGCCACTTCATTCTGTAACATACCATTGCGATGGTTACTCTGATTACAAAATTGTATATAAAAGTATCGTTCAAGCAGCTAAACAATACTCAGCTTCCTTGGAGATACTGGCCTGGACAGGTAAGGAATTAAGAGGTCTATTTACTAAGCCTTGGATGGAGATAAAGTCGCTGGAGATAAAGTCCCAGCCAATCGGCTCCTAACTGCTATCCCACAGGCTGTGTTTGAACAATGAAATTAAGGAGCGGATTGGCTGGTACTTTATCTCCAGCGACTTTATATCCATCCAAGGCTTAGTAAATAGACCCCTAATTTACCAATCCAAGGGGCCAGTCTTTAAAGGAGTGCCCATGCCTCGGAGTTGGAGTCTGCTATTGGGTTTCCGTTTCTTAACAATGTTGCCGCTGGCAGTATCTATTTCCATGTATCGGGTGCAGAGTCAGACTGGCCCACAGGGGAACGGGAAACCACCGGTGGACCCCACTGCCTGTGGGACCACCTCCTCCTCTAGGGATTAGGTTCCAAACTGTATCCTAGTGCACTTTTATTATACATATGTTACCTTATACTGCACAGGACTATAGGCCCAGCCCATGCACTCTCTTACAGTTAGCCGGGCCTCTGTTGTGGTTGGCGTGTGGCCACACCCTTAACCATGGACCCCGACCACTGCATTACCTCGGTGGGCCCTTCTTGCCTCAGTCCGACACTGATCGGGCGATATGGTAATGAGCACTTTTGGCAGCAAACACTTGTTTTGACAGTTACAGAGCATTTTTTTCATTGATGATTTTGCCCATAGGCGTTTTTTTAGCTGTCTAGCTAGAGTACGGCAGAACATGCTTTGAGTTATAGTCCTATAACAGATGGAGGGCCTTCACTTCTTTGAATCTAACTTAAGCTGGGTACGCACTGGGCCAATATATTGCGATTTCTTTCACATACATACTGTGCAGCACAGCAGATGGACGATACATCTGAAGATATATATTGGCACATCTGGCCGTGTGTACAGGAGGTCCGCTGCCTGCCTGTACACTTGCTGCAGGAACTGAAGTCAAAGCTAGGTGGGCAAATACAAATGTCTACCAGCTGTGACGTCCGAACGACACATCAAGCGGCCGATCGGTAAATGTGTGTATACTTACCTACGGCGGTAAGTCGGCCATCAAGTCACCCAGGTTTGTACCCAGCTTTAGACTGCCTAAGTGATATCCACTTGCCACTACATGGCATGATTACTCCTTGCGTTAAATAATCACAAGCAGCGAGTACTGCGCTAGATTCCACTGCAATAACCTCTCCAATTCCACTGACGGACAGCTGTAGCGGGGTGTAGTAAGATGAGCACAGAACAAGTGGCATGCCTTGCATCGTACCCTGGGGGTAATTCTGAGTTGACTGCAGCAGCAAGATTGTTAGCAATTGGGCAAAACCATGTGCACTACAGGGGGGGGGGGGCAGATATAACATGTGCAGAGAGAGTTAGATTTGGGTGGGGTGTGTTCAAACTGAAATCTAAATTGCAGTGTAAAAATAAAGCTGCCAGTATTTACCCTGCACAGAAACAAAATAACCCACCCAAATGTAACTCTCTCTGCACATGTTATATCTGCTCCCCCTGCAGTGCACATGGTTTTGCCCAACTGCTAACAAACTTGCTGCTGCGATCAACTCAGAATTACCCCCCCTATACAATGTGGCTTATGACTCAGATTTGAATTTAAATAGAACCAATGACATATTCTGGGAAAATCTAGTACTAATAGAAGTGTACAGATATTAAGATCATTATTACATGGTGACCCTTGTTCTCTCTCTTGTATTACCTGCAATAATATCATAGGCATTATTCCATTTTCTGGGAGCAGCTCTAGATTGTGCTGTGACTCTAACGTCATGTGATCATTCTGAGCTAATCAGCAGTCTGCATTACAAGCTAGCAGACTTCCTACAGGTCCATGCTGCCATATAACGAGTTTTATGGTAAGAACTTACCCTTGTTAAGACTCTTTCTGCGAGGTACACTGGGCTCCACAAGTCTGGACAATGGGGTGTAGAGTAGGATCTTGATCCGAGGCACCAACAGGCTCAAAGCTTTGACCTTCTTCCCAAGATGCATAGTGCCGCCTCCTATATCACCCCGCCTCCCAGCACAGGAGCTCAGTTTAGTTAACCAGCCCAATGCAGTAGCAAGAAAAGAGACGACAACGGTTAGTAGCCACATACACCACACTCTCACGACAAGAGAAGTGTCAGCGGCTAATGCCATATCAACGCAAAGAAGCTAAGTGCGTCAGGGTGGGCGCCTTGTGGAGCCCAGTGTACCTCGCAGAAAGAGTTTTAACAAGGGTAAGTTCTTACCATAAAACTCATTTTCTGCTGCGGGGTACACTGGGCTCCACAAGTCTTGACAATGCGGATGTCCTAAAGCAGTTCCTTATGGGAGGGGATGCACTGTAGCGGGCACAAGAACCCGGCGTCCAAAGGAAGCATCCTGGGAAGCGGCAGTATAGAACCTTATGAACGTGTTCCCGGAGGACCACGTAGCCGCCTTGCACAATTGATCAAGGGTCGCACCACGTTGGGCCGCCCAAGAAGGTCCAACAGACCGAGTAGAATGGGCTGTAATGTGAATAGGAGCTGACAGACCAGCCTTCACATAAGCATGTGCAATCACCCTTCTGATCCACCTGGCCAGGGTCTGTTTGTGAGCAGGCCAGCCACGTTTGTGAAATCCAAACAAAACAAAGAGAGAATCAGACTTTCGAATAGAAGCAGTTCTCTTCACATAGATACATAGAGCCCGTACCACATCCAAAGACCGCTCTTTGGGAGACAAATCAGGAGAGACAAAAGCTGGAACCACAATCTCCTGATTAAGGTGGAACGAAGAAACCACCTTAGGCAAATATCCGGGACGAGTCCTAAGAACCGCCCGGTCACGGTGAAAAATCAGATATGGGGAACTACAAGACAAGGCACCCAAATCCGACACTCTTGTAGCAGAGGCAATAACCAACAGAAACACCACCTTAAGGGAAAGCCACTTAAGGTCAGCTGAACCAAGAGGTTCAAATGGAGACTCTTGTAACGCCTCCAAAACCACCGACAAGTCCCAAGGAGCCACAGGCGGGACATAGAGAGGATGGATACGCAACACACCCTGAGTGAAAGTATGAACATCAGGTAAAGTCGCAATTTTTCTCTGAAACCACACCGACAAGGCAGAAATATGAACCTTGAGGGAGGCCAGACGCAGGCCTAAATCTAGGCCCTGCTGTAGAAAAGCCAAAAGTTTGGCTGTACTAAACTTGGAAGCGTCATAATGGTTAGATGCACACCAAACAAAGTAGGAATTCCAGACCCGATGGTAAATCCGAGCAGAGGCCGGTTTCCGGGCCCGCAACATAGTTTTAATGACCTCTTCAGAAAAACCCTTAGCTCTTAAGACGGAAGCTTCAAGAGCCACGCCGTCAAAGACAGCCGGGCTAGGTCCTGGTAGACACAGGGGCCCTGAACGAGGAGGTCTGGGCGTTGTGGAAGTAGAAGTGGACGCTCTGAGAACTAGTGCCGTCTGAGTTCTCAGAGAACCAGTGCCGTCTGGCCATGCCGGAACTATGAGAAGCAGATTTACTTTTTCTTGCTTGAACCTCCGAATTACCCTGGGTAGGAGTGACACCAGAGGGAACACGTACGGCAGCCAAAACCTCCACGGCACTGCCAGTGCATCCACAAATGCTGCTTGAGGATCCCTTGTCCTTGCTCCGAAGACCGGAACCTTGTGATTGTGTCGAGACGCCATCAGATCCACATCTGGAAA
This sequence comes from Pseudophryne corroboree, assembly GCF_028390025.1. Taxonomy (NCBI): domain Eukaryota; kingdom Metazoa; phylum Chordata; class Amphibia; order Anura; family Myobatrachidae; genus Pseudophryne; species Pseudophryne corroboree. Next base: position 825,812,137 of record NC_086447.1, read on the forward strand.
ACCCCACCTTTCCACGAGGAGTTGAAACACTTCTGGATGGAGGCCCCACTCGCCAGCATGCACGTCCTGACGACTGAGAAAGTCCACTTCCCAATTCAGGACTCCCGGAATGAATATTGCCGATACTGCCGGTAGATGGCGTTCTGCCCAACGTAGAATCCGTGAGGCTTCCTTAATTACCAAACGGCTTCGAGTGCCACCTTGATGATTTATGCAAGCCACTGTGGTGGCGTTGTCCAACTGTACTTGAACAGGACGGTTCTGAATCAAATGCTGGGCTAGGTTCAATGCATTGAAGACCGCCCGCAATTCCAGAATGTTGATCAACAGGAGAGATTCCTCCTTGGTCCACCGACCCTGCAAGGAGTGCTGCTCCAGCACCGCACCCCAACCTCTTAGACTGGCATCTGTCGTCAACAGGACCCAGTTGGATATCCAGAAGGGACGGACTCTGCACAATTGTCGGTCCTGGAGCCACCAGAGCAGCGAAAGACGGACCTCCGGAGTCAAAGAGATCATTTGAGACCTGATCCGGTGAGGCAGGCCATCCCACTTGGCTAGAATCAGCATCTGGAGGGGGCGAGAATGGAATTGAGCATACTCCACCATGTCGAATGCTGATACCATGAGGCCCAGCACCTGCATTGCCGAATGTATCGACACTTGCGGACGAGAAAGGAAGCAACGAATCCTGTCCTGAATTTTCAGGACATTCTCCTGAGACAAGAACAACCTCTGGTTGTGAGTGTCCAACAGCGCTCCCAGATGCACCATGCTCTGAGCAGGGACCAGGGAGGATTTCTTCCAGTTGATGAGCCACTCGTGGGCTTGTAGAAACCGGACCGTCATATCCAGATGACGCAGGAGAAGATCTGGGGAATTTGCCAGGATTAACAAGTCGTCCAGATACGGCAGTATCCTGACCCCTTGACGGCGGAGTACCACCGTCATCACCGCCATTACTTTGGTGAAGACTCGCGGAGCCGTTGTTAAACCAAAAGGTAACGCCCGAAACTGGTAATGAAGGTTGCCAATAGCGAACCTCAGGTATTGTTGATGTGACACTGCTATAGGAATATGCAGGTAAGCATCCTGTATGTCCAGGGAGACCATGTAGTCCCCAGGTTCCAAGGCCAGAACTATAGAGCGAAGGGTTTCCATACGGAACTTGGAAACCTTCACAAACTTGTTCAGTGCCTTGAGGTGGAGGATGGTCCGGGAGGACCCATTCGGTTTTGGGACTATAAACAGCGGAGAATAGTACCCCCGACCCCTCTGAGCAAGAGGCACCTGTACTACGACTCCTGTATCCAGGAGGGTCTGTACCACCGAATGCAGAGTGTTTGCCTTTGTCTGGTCCGACGGGACGTCTGTCTGGCAAAATCGATGAGGGGGTCGGTTTTTGAAGGCTATGGCGTAACCTCGAGTGACGACTTCCCGTACCCAGGCATCTGAAGTGGTCTTCAACCATTCCTGGGTATACCCTAGAAGCCGGCCCCCCACCCTGGGATCCCCCAGGGGGAGGCCCGCCCCGTCATGCGGCAGGCTTATCGGTCTTGGCTGCTGGCTGACGGGCAGCCCAGGCTCTTTTGGGCTTCGGCTTACCAGGTTTGGAAGTGCGGGCCTGCTTACGGTATGCCTGACCTTTTGCTTTACCTGAAGGACGAAAGGGGCGAAAGGACGTGCCTTTGGCCTTCGACACAGAAGGAGCTGTATTAGGCAGACAGGCAGTTTTGGCAGTAGCCAAGTCAGCCACTATCTTATTTAAGTCCTCCCCAAACAGAATATCCCCCTTGAAAGGGAGTACCTCTAGGGTTTTTCTAGAGTCCAGATCCACAGACCAGGATCTCAGCCACAATATCCGGCGAGCCAGGACTGACGTAGTAGAGGCCTTGGCTGCTAGGATACCGGCATCAGAAGCCGCCTCTTTAATATAGTGAGAAGCTGTGACAATATATGACAAGCATTGTCTAGCATGGTCAGAGGAGATTTCAGCTTCTAACTCCAAGGCCCATGCTTCAATAGCCTCTGCCGCCCATGTAGCTGCAATTGTGGGCCTTTGTGCAGCACCCGTGAGGGTGTAAATCGCTTTTAGACAACCCTCGACACGTTTATCCGTAGGCTCTTTTAGAGACGTGACGGTAGTGACAGGTAGAGCTGAGGAAACCACCATCCTAGCCACATGTGAGTCTACTGGAGGAGGCGTTTCCCAATTCTTAGACAGCTCTGGCGCGAGGGGATAGCGAGACAGCATCTTCTTTCGAGGCACAAACTTCGTACCCGGGCTTTGCCAGGGTTGCTGACGTATATCCACTAGGTGGTCAGAGTGAGGTAAAACTTGTTTAATCACCTCCTGATGCTTGAACCTATCTGGTTTCTTAGGAGGAACGGATGGCTTGGGATCATCCGTAATCTGCAGAATTAACTTAATAGCCTCCAAAATATCAGGAACATCCACATGTGAACTACCCTCCCCATCAGCCGTATCTGAGTCAGAACCTGTGGGGTCAGTGTATGTGCTGTCTTCATCAGACGAGGTGTCAGTAACAGCAGTGGATTGTGAGGACACGAGCGCTCGCTTAGAGGACCTCTTGGACTTAGGCGAGCGTTGGTCAGACTTTTTAGTAGTCAGGGACTGGTTCAACTTCTTTAATTGAGCAGATAAATTGTCCGCCCACGGTGGGTTAGCTGCAGGGACCACATACGGTTGTACCGGCATTGGGGGTCCCATAGGGGGTGTTAGTTTATGAACTAGCGCATGCAGAAGCGTGGAAAAAGCGGCCCACGGAGGGTCAGTATGTGCCTCCGTTGCCACAGTCCCACTGGGGGGCAAGGAGCCCCCAGAACCAGAGCCCACAGCTGCTATATTCTCCCCATATCTGCCTGTGGCTTCAGCAACACCAGCAGTGTGTTCCGCCCCAGAACCGTTACCCTCAGAAGCAGACATGATATAACTTGCAGTATGAGGTAACACAGTACAATTATTAGCAACACTATATCCCTAAACCCAAACCCCTGCGCAGTGTAGTCAGCACCAGCAGAGATAAAGGAGAGATATGGTGACTAAATCACAGAGAAAAATACGTAATACAGTATATATCTTTGTGAAAATCCTATATTAAATAACACCTGATGCACCAAGCCCCCTCAGGTTATAGAATATAGGGATAGCAAGTTGAGTGAAAGACACGAAATGGACACCACTCAGCTATCAATGCACACACAGATAGTCACAGTTTGTACAATGCAGAGGTTATTACAGACAATAATACTGCACTGGACTAGCTTACACAGCTATATAACAGTAGATATAACACTACACAGTAAGAAACTGGATGTATATCACAGGGTAATTGTACTATAAACCGCTGACTAAATGCACTCTTTCTTACTAACACTGACTAAAAAGGCAGGTAGAATACTTAAGTGTCATGTAAAGGCACAGCGCTGACAACCAGGCGGCTTTACATAGGAGGATTTGCCCAAGCAGTCCCAGGAACAGTGAGCTGAGGAGTAATAGCGCCGCAGACACTGACAGGGAGTGAGGAAAAGACAGAGATGCAGCTACAGGGTGGGAACACTTGCTGGAAATGGCGCCCTGGGGCTGGGGCAGGGGCTTCAGGTCTAAGCCTTATCCCCCTTGCTGGCAAAACCACCGGGTACTGTGGGCGATATTAAAATCGGTTTTAAGAGAAAACCTGACCTGCGCCCATGCCCTAGTGATCTAGTGGGATCGCCTGTATCCACAGTGTCCACTGACCGCGCCGGATCGCGATAAAGACCGGGTCCCGCGAGCGGGACCCACTTACCACCTCCCGAAGCGCGGCCACGCCATCCTGGAGAGCCCCAGCCGTGTGTGTCTAACATGAAGAAAACCGGAGCCTCCGCTGTAGGTATCCGGCAACCAGGGCTCGGGAGTGTACAGCGCCGCTGGGGAGAGCTGGAGCTGCAGCAGAGAATGTCACAAAACATTTACCACCGCTGCTGCCCTTGAAGTCTTCACTTTTTACCTCATAAAAAGCTTTTCTCAGGGCTGCTTGGAGCAGTCCCTCTGTTAAGTGCATGCTTACTGCAGCACCAACTGACAAACTGAGCTCCTGTGCTGGGAGGCAGGGTGATATAGGAGGCGGCGCTATGTATCTTGGGAAGAAGGTCAAAGCTTTGAGCCTGTTGGTGCCTCCGATCAAGATCCTACTCTACACCCCATTGTCCAGACTTGTGGAGCCCAGTGTATCCCGCAGCAGAAATATGGCTTATACCTTATAATGAGGTGAATTTAGAACCATAGAGCTGTAAATGCAGCAAAAGGAAAGATCATTAGGTTTCATTTCACGTTGTCCATACAAAGATCTGCTGGCCGTGTAGAGTTAGTGATAGCTCCGCTTTACTGAGCAGCGGAGACAAAAAACCACCTTTCTGCCATCTTTTAGCACACTCACAGCAGACACGCCTGTGAGCAGTACACAAAGCCTGACTTGCGCCGCACACATGATATAACGTCCTGACACCATTATACAGCTTGTAGCCTAGCCAGAGTTCCAGCAATAAAATTGTACCAATAACATTCCTGATAGTCTGAACAGCTTAAAAACAACAGCATTGTAAAATTCGTCCGCGGCTGATTTTAGTCCGTACTACATATTATGTTTCATACAAAATCTTGTAACCGTAAAATAGGCTTCAGTTTTGCTTATTTATTGTTTCGCTATGCTGTTCCTTGTACTTGACTAAACTGCTCATGTAGTTTGGGAGGGTTTTTTTTTTAAGTTTGACTTTATGGTTTATCTTTATTGCCGCATTTACAACAATTGTAAAAACACTTAGAACCCAATCTACCTGCCAAAATACACTTGGGCATAATTAATCAAAGGTTATAGGCTAGCAGCTAAATTTAAAAAACAACCAAGAGCAAGACAGTCAATAAAACCAGCACACAGTGTATGAGACACAAAGCAGCGTTGTTCAGCTTCCTAGTGTTCAAGTCCCCGGACTCCCTCTTTGCTTTCACAGTCTGAGAATTAAAGGGGTTGCCTAATTTCTGACTACCTGTTCAGCTCTGATGAAGACAACCAGATTTATTCAGTCATCAACGTTTTGAGCTACAGCATAAAGCAGCAGCCAGTGGCTGACAGATACAGAAATTATAACAGGTCACATGGGGGTAATTCAGATGGCGTTGGAATAGCGTTACATGCAGCAAAGTATTAATTATCGGTACATTGCACATATGCAGGACCCGTTCTGTGCATGCACAAACGGGTCCTTCTACAATGGACGCAGATCAGACTCTCAGAGATTGACAGTTTGATGCCATTCTGGGGGCAGGCAGGGGGCGGCGATGGCCTCTGTTTCTCCAGAGGGGAGGGAAGAGGCCAAGGTCTCCACCAGAGGACGGATACCTCCTGTGGAGGCAGGCTTGTGCAAAACAATGGGCAAAGGTGTAGGAACCAGGGTGGCAGGGAGGGCAATTAGCCCCCCATGATTTCTGTTGGGTAGGGAAAGACTGTGTTTTGCCCTTTTGCGCCCCCCCCCCCCATGAACTTCTACATTCCAGCTCTTGAAAAACCCGTCTCCTGCAGTAGTGTTGCTGATAAGCTCAGTAAGGAGTCTGACACAATGAAAAACCTTCTCCGGCAGGTGGTACTGCTCTTGGTGCTCTTCACGACTGTGCCCGCTTCGGTTGTGACATCAAAGCGCACCTTTAGTGCACTCTGTTGTCTGAAAACGTATCTGAGGTCTACCATAGTACAGAAACGCCTAACGCAGATCCTGATACTTCATGTTCATCAAGAACACACAGCTGCATTGAACTTGTATGATGTGTTGGAAGGGTTTGTAACCAGAGATGAAGAGAGGAAACATATTTTTTCAATGTGTAGGAGTAGGTCCTTCATGCTACTTTCTAAAGTCATGGTGGCTGTACTAAACTTGTGAAACTTTTTTAAAATACAGATTGTCTCAGTATAATGTTTAAATTTTCTTTAATATAGACTGCCTTAATATACAGATTGATTGATTGATTGATTGATTGATTGATTGATTGATTTGTTTATTTAAAAACCTCTGAAGTGTTCCGTTCATAAACATTTAATAAATAACCTGTATTGATAAATAACTATTCACTTTACTTTTACCCTCAATTTATAGCACATACCACAACCAGTGAGGCAGTGACTATAGATGTAAAAATAATGAAATGAGATCAGGCTGTCAACAAAATCTGAATAAAAACTAGGTTAATAACTGAAAAATTTAAATTTTTAAGATGAACAATTGAATTTATCCATCTTTCTAACAGCCATTGTTCTAATTGATAGTTGTTAATAATAATAATAATAATAATAATACAATTTAATAATGTATACACACATTTTTATAGTAAAATAAACAAGAAACACTGATTAAAATGAATATAGATTGGGAAGTCTTTGTATATCTACAGTCACTGTTCCAACTGTCATAAAACAAGATATCTAATGGGAGAAAAAGGGTCTCAAAGCCCTATAGTAGTCCTTGGCCTTTTCGAACCCCCTCTCCCTTCCTCCCCATGAAAATGTTTTTCATACTCCCCTGCCCATGGGTTACACAACCGGCTCATGGTACTGAGGGCGTCCTTGGGCACAGTTTGGATCAGTAATGCAGCAGTATGGGTGACGCCACCTGCTGCATTACTATATTGGTGCTATCGCTGCTGCTTCTATGTAAGCAGTGATAGCACCTCCAACCCACATCTGAATTAGCCCCAGGGCACAGAAATACACTGCCAGTGGCAGCTACAGATACTAATATCTAGTACAATATATACTATATAAAGACCTATAAATAGATATAAATATCTTAACATTGGAAACTATATGACAAACATAGCTCATCATTATTACTTTACATACAGCTCATATAATATAGCTGGATATTGCTGGCTTGAAAACAAACATCTTCAAAGAAGCAGATTCATTATCTTTTCATTATTCAGGATGAGCAGCAACCATCTTACTGAACCCTTAAAAGAGAGATGGTTATGGTTTTAGACAGGACATAAAAAACCCTTGATTAGTTGTCAGGTAGGATATTGGGCAATCTCCTGAAACGGCTTCTCTTCTGTGCCTGGAGACAATAGAGGAAACACTAGCTGACAATGAAAATCTCCCAATTTTCTGAGACTTCTTCAAGCCATAATATTAAGTAAGTATCTCAATTGCTCAAACATATTCAAGGCAGAGTGACAGTTTGAAATTCACTATCACGCTCCTCATTTGAGCAACGCACCTTATTGTCATACTGTCTATATTCATACCATTAAAAGCATTTATAGTTTTTCTATCGCATTCACTTAATGCACAGGAAGTACAATAGCTATTAGTATTAAGGGATAGCAATACTTAATAGGGGTTTTATGCCCATAAAACGCTAAGCAGAATCTGTCTAAAGGTAACTGAGAGCTGTGGATGAAGTTTCTAACTGTAGATTTAAAGGGAAAAAATAATGAATTTACGAATGTACCAGTCTGTTATATAGTGACTTATAGAAAACAGTCTGTTATACTGTATAGTGACTTATAGAAAACAGTCTGTTATATGGTGACTTATAGAAAACAGTCTGTTATATGGTGACTTATAGAAAACAGTATGTTATATAGTGACTTTTAAAAAAAAAAACAGTTATTGTGAATGATAGAAAACAGTCTATTATATAGTGACTTATAGAAAACAGTCTGTTATATACTGTAATGACTCATAGAAAACATTCTGTTATATAGTGACTTATAGAAAACAGTATGTTATATGGTGACTTATAGAAAACAGTCTGTTATATAATGACTTATAGAAAACAGTCTGTTATACTGTATAGTGACTTACAGAAACCAGTATGTTATATAGTGACATTAAAAAAAACAGTTATAGTGATTTATATAAAACAGTCTGTTATATGGTGACTTATAGAAAACAGTCTGTTATATATTGACTTATAGAAAACAGTCTGTTATATAATGACTTATAGAAAACAGTCTGTTATACTGTATAGTGACTTATAGAAACCAGTATGTTATATAGTGACATTAAAAAAAACAGTTATAGTGATTTATAGAAAACAGTCTGTTATATACTGTAATGACTCATAGAAAACAGTCTGTTATATGGTGACTTATAGAAAACAGTCTGTTATATAATGACTTATAGAAAACAGTCTGTTATACTGTATAGTGACTTTAAGAAAACAGTATGTTATATAGTGACATTAAAAAAAACAGTTATAGTGATTTATAGAAAACAGTCTGTTATATAGTAACTTATAGAAAACAGTATGTTATATAGTGACTTATAGAAAACAGTTTGTTATATAATAACTTATAGAAAACAGTCTGTTATACTGTATAGTGACTTATAGGAAACAGTATGTTATATAGTGACTTATAAAAAAAAATAGTTATAGTGATTTATAGAAAACAGTCTGTTCTATAGTGACTTATAGTATACAGTCTGTTATATAATGACTTATAGAAAACACTCAGTCTGTTATATGGTGACTTATATAAAACAGTATGTTATATAGTGACTTATAAAAAAAAACAACAGTTATTGGGGGTAATTCCAAGTTGATTGCAGCAGGATTTTTTATAGCAATTGGGCAAAACCATGTGCACTGCAGGGGAGGCAGATATAACATGTGCAGAGAGAGTTAGATTTGGGTGGGGTGTGTTCAATCTGCAATCTAATTTGCAGTGTAAAAATAAAGCAGCCAGTATTTACCCTGCACAGAAATAAAATAACCCACCCAAATCTAAATCTTTCTGCACATGTTATATCTGCCTCCCCTGCAGTGCACATGGTTTTGCCCAATTGCTATCAAAAATCCTGCTGCAATCAACTTGGAATTACCCCCATTGTGAATTATAGAAAATAGTCTATTATGTAGTGACTTATAGAAAACAGTCTATTATGTAGTGACTGATAGAAAACAGTCTGTTACACAGGTTGAGTATCCCATATCCAAATATTCCGAAATACGGAATTTTTTGAGTGAGAGTGAGATAGTGAAACGTTTGTTTTCTGATGGCTCAATGTACACAAACTTTGTTTAATTCACAAAGTTATTAAAAATATTGTATTAAATGACCTTCAAACTGTGTGTATAAGGTGTATATGAAACATAAATGAATTGTGTGTATGTACACAAACTTTGTTTAATGCAGAGTCATTAAAAATATTGGTTAGAATTATATTCAGGCTGTGTATATAAGGTGTATATGAAACATAAATGTATTCTGTGCTTAGACTTGGGTCCCATCACCATGATATCTCATTATGGTATGCAATTATTCCAAAATACGGATAAATCCGATATCCAAAATACTTCTGGTCCCAAGCATTTTGGATATGGGATACTCAACATGTATACTGTAATGACTCATTGAAAACAGTCTGTTATATAGTGACTTAGAGAAAACAGTCTGTTATATAGGGGCAGATGCATTAAGCCTAGATACGGCATAAGGAAGTGATAAACCAGATATAAGTGCAAGGTGATACCCAGCCAATCAGCTCCTAACTGTTAATTTACATATTGGAGCTGAGTGGCTGGTGCATTTATTACTGGTTTATCACTTATGCCTTCTCCATGTTAATACATCTGCCCCAAAGTGACTTATAGAAAACAGTCTGTTATATAGGCCCTTACCAAGTGATAAAGTGAAAATAGATAAAGAGTGACAAATGACCAATCAGCTTACTAACTGCCATGTTACAGGCTGTGTTTGAAAATGACAGTTAGAAGCTGATTGGCTGGTACTTTATACGTCTCCACTTTATCACTTGTTAAGGCTTAATAAATTTGGGCCATAGTGACTTATAGAAAACAAAAGCAGGCTGTAAATGTTTGTTGGGGAGTACTTCAATTTTCTTTGTACAAAAGCTGTCAAGTCAGTCCCTTCAGCCAGCGTACAGATAGTGGTGCGGGTGTGGGGGTATGGCGTACCATTAAGAAATATATTGCCGGTATGCAGTACCACATGTACTCCGCCCTGCTGTAGTTTATTTTTTTTAAATTACATTTATGCCCCGCTGCGTCTGCCAAAAATCCAAATCCACAGCTGCAGTGCAAGGATAAACCCTCCGCCTACCCATAATTGGCTCCTGCACGCACGTGCAAGAGCCCAGCAGCAGCAACCGCCACCTTCCGCCATGCTACCACTGCCGGTCACGGTAGTTAAGTGAGGACTAGCAACTGACCTGGGGACACATTGCGCCGCCGCCGATGCCGTCGTGCTGTAAGATTAAATCAAAGGTCAGTTCAAACTTATAGTTGCTGGGTAAATGGAGCATGGAAGGGGAACAGTGCTTTGGTGGGGGGGATCAAAGAAGTTTGGAAAAAAGTAGTTTGGTGGGGGGATGTGAAGTGGAGTAATGCTGTTTTGTGGGGGGAGGGCGTATCTGGCACTGTGGGGGTATATGTGTATCTGGCACTGTGGGGGCATATTTGTAACTGGTGCTGTGGGGGCATATCTATCACTGTGGGGGCATATGTGTATCTGGCGCTGTGGGGGCATGTGTGTATCTGGCGCTGTGGGGGCATGTGTGTATCTGGCGCTGTGGGGGCATGTGTGTATCTGGCGCTGTGGGGGCATGTGTGTATCTGGCACTGTGGGGGCATATGTGAATCTGGCACTTTGGGGGCATAAGTATATCTGGTGCTGTGGGGGCATATCTGGCGCTGTGGGGGCATATGTGTTTCTGGTGCTGTGGGAGCATGTGTGTATCTGGCACTGTGTGGGCATATCTGGCACAATAGGGGCATATGTGTAACTGGCACTGTGGGGGCATATCTGGCACTGTGGGGGTATATGTGTATCTGGCACTGTGGGGGCATATTTGTATCTTGTGCTGTGGGGGCATATGTGCATCTGGTGCTGTGGGGGCATATCTGGCGCTGTGAGGGCATGTGTGTATCTGGCACTGTGAGGGCATATATGGCACCATGGAGGCATATGTGTATCTGGCACTGTGGGGGCATATCTGGCACCGTGGGGGCATATGTGTATCTGGCACTGTGGGGGCATATTTGTATATATATCTCCTATACATACACACAGACAGACATGCTGATATATCTTCAGATATTTCGGCATTGGCTGTACTGCAGGGTAAGTGCGATATGTCTGTGAGCGACGTTGTATACAGACATATCCTATGTACACACCCGCCGATGACCTACAAATATATTGTCTTTTCAATGTTTTAGAGTTAGGCTGCAATTAGGGTGAGGGTAAGATTAGGGCTAGGCTGTGGTTAGGCTAAGACATAGACCTATACTGGCTGGTATCCTATTAGCTGCGGTAACTTACGGCAGCTAATTGCACCTGGGGCAGATGAAATAAATCCCAGATAAATTACTCATTTTCGCGATCATGACTGCAAAATCACAGGTGTCTGGGTACTCATCAGGGGTCCTGTGTGTTTCCACGCGAAAACAGGCTCTAATTGGATAGCCCGATAATGACCATCGGACAAAAATCGTAATAAGATGATTCCACTGTGTCAGTGATAGGAACATTAGTTTGCAAGTTAAAATGCCATGCAGGAATGGATAAAACAGATACAACACATTTAGAAGCCATGCAGAGAACTACAGAGTATGAATGAACCAATAAAAAGCTTAATTAGCAAATACCCTTATAGGAAGCCACAATAGGGACAATGTGATCTTTGGTGCAAAATAGTGAAACTTAATGAGTATATTTAATTGTACAGAAAATGGAAATGTTGCGATTCCCTTTCTTTTATTAAATACTGAACATCAATAGCAGTGACTGCAGCACAAACGCCAGCCTGCAGGAGAATATCCTCAGAGCTGCAACCAACACTTAATTGAGCGAAAAGGTTTCAGAAAATACTATGGTTACATTTAAACTGCTCATTGCTGAATGAAAGTAAAAAGCTTGGTATCCACACCTTAATTCACAGTTCAAGTGTAGAGTGCACCAAAAGGTCCCCGGCAGCCATAATAATTAGGAGAAAATGGGGTAATAGGCCTGACACGAGAGGAGAAGTATAAGCCGCTCACTCTCACGCAGTAGACCGGCATTAGCGAGCGCTCGGAGAAACCTACAATTTGAGGTTGAGTATAAAATAACATAACTCGCCATTTACCAGGGAGGCTGTGACTATTTCAGGCGCAGAAGCTATAAATCAGACTCCGGTGGAGCTTACTGTTGTGTAAAATGTAATTAATTATTATTTTTTACTTCACTTCCCTTAGGCTGCAGACTATGACTCAAATTCTTCAGAGAAATAAATATAAATTGGGAAGAGTGTTGCACAAATATATGTATTTATACATTAAACGATAAAGGGCCTGATTCATAGTTGGACGTAAACTCGTTTTTTCCACGTGTGGAAGTCGCACTGTGCGCGGTCACAGAGAGGATTTATTTGCAAAATAATTGTGAGGTAGAGACTGTTTTGGGGAGGTAACAGGTAGTGGCAGCAAACACACAGGTGTGTAATGACCGGTTTGGGGGCATACTTGAGGCTGCGACTTCCATAAGCAGCTGCAATGGCTCCGGGGTCGTACTGCCTGCAGCCATACTGCGCAACTGTCATTAACTGACTAATGTGCATCTGACGCTGCGTGCTTGTATGCAGCCGCTGGGATTAGCGATGCCACTGGCGGCTGCAACAGTGGCAGATTTGCGCACACAGTCGCTGTGTACAAAGATGCAGCTGTGAATGCAATGCATTCGTGTACTACTTTGGCCCAAAATGATTTCTTTTTTCAACTGATTGTGCATGATTCGGTCGATGCTGCTCACGGTTGGTTGATGCTGTAAGTCTGTGCATGCGTCTGAGACCGCTCAGAGGCATAATGCAGAATCAGACACAGGGCATGTGGATTTTAGTGGGCCTGGGAGGTAACAAGGAGGTGACTAAAGCCAATGTGGGCGTGTATTGAAAGCTCCGCATCACTCATACAGTACGCCATACTCTCGGACAGAGAAGCTGTTTGCCATAGAGCTTGTACATGCTTCGATAGTGCAACAGATGGTGCATTTTTAAAAATGTGCCATCTCAGGACGCTGCCAGAGGACTTCTCAGTATTGAGAAAATCGGTTGCGGCATTAGCAGAAGACGCAGACGCGAATGCAACAAAAGATGTGCCTGCATACGTCTCAGTCTTTAAAGACGTGCCTGCATACGTCTCAGTCTTTAAAGACGTGCCTGCATACTGTAGGTCTCAGTCAGCCCCATTGTGCATACTGTGCATGCGGTAGGACAGGGCCCAAGAGATTCTCTCCCAGATACACTTATTAGCACTCGCTCTGAGTAGAATATCACTTTTTTTTTTTTAATAGTATTATATTCTTTCAAGTAATCAGGCAAGAAAATGTTAAAACATAAAAAAAACCTTAGGTATGTGGAATTCCAGTCATACACAGTATATGATCCTTCTCCCGCTAAAACAAATCTCTATGCCTTGGAGTAAGTGAATATGACAAGATACATGTCTCATACAGCCTTCATTACCGAAGTAATGTTTGTGCAGCTTAGCGAGAAATCTGCCTGAGAATAAGTCATGTATTTCAGTATTCTGTAATGAGTATGCTAAGGTAAAACAGCCTTATATTTGTTTAAAGGGGAAATGATAATATATACTGTAGATACATAGCTCAATATGATATGTTCTGCTTAAATGTATTTCTATCTTAAAACAATATGTAAAAGAAGCAAATGTATTCTCAGGAAATAGGTCTTTGCATTCGAGGGTCAGAGCAAGTATTATATCCATTCTGCTTTCTGCATAACTGGTTCCACACAGGCAGAAGGGGGAAGGGTGGAGGGGGGAGGGGGGGGGGGTCTAGAGTGCTAACAACCTGAAGATAATAAGAGTACATTGGGGGTGGGGAAGCTAATTTTACCTTACACTTTTATGGGCTGTGAGCATACAATAGGTGCCGATTTATGTTTTTGCTGGTGGGTGCTCGGCAGAAGGAAGCAGCGGGAATGAACGGGCAGCTGCGGCAGGGACTAATGCCCATTACACATTAAGCAACACACCGTGATGCCCATTACACATTATGCCACACACTGTAACGCCCATTACGCAATATGCCACACA